>NC_080417.1:121700360-122000360 GCF_029873635.1 Malania oleifera
TCTGGTTCCAATCCTGAGTTCGATGATTCTAAACTACCCATTGCTGTCCAAAAGAGTGTGAGGTCTTGCACCCAACATCCATTGTCCAATTATGTGTCATATGAAAATCTCTCACCTGTTTTTCGTGATTTTACCTCACAATTGTCTTGTATGGAGATTCCTAATACCATGCAGGATGCTCTGAAAGTTCCTGAGTGGAAGTAGGTTGTCTTCGAGGAGATGAAAGCTCTTGACAAAAATGGCACGTGGGAGGAAGTTAGTTGATCTAACAAGAGGAAGGACAACCGTAGGGTGCAAATGGGTATTTACAGTCAAGTATAAATCTAATGGTTCTCTAGAACGGTATAAAGCTCGATTGGTCGCCAAGGGATTCACTCAGACCTATGGCATTGATTACTTGGAGACATTTGCCCCAGTCGCAAAGCTAAACTCTATAAGAGTTCTTGTCACTTGCAACTAATCGTAACTAGCCTCTGCAACAATTGGACGTAAAAAATGCATTTCTCAATGGAGACTTGGAGAAAGAAGTGTACATGGATGCACCTCCAAGAATTGGTGAAAAGTTTGGCACAAAGGTGTGTAAATTGAAGAAGTCCTTTTATGGGTTAAAACAGTCACCAAGAGCCTGGTTTGAGAAATTCACTCAGTTTGTTAAAAGTCAAGGGTATACTCGAGGGCAAGGTGATCATACAATGTTTATAATACATTCACAGGATGGGAAGATAGCGATACTGATTGTATATGTAGACAATATAATTCTCACTAGAGATGACATACTTGAGAATCTGAGATGAACCAATTGAAGACTTCCCTCATCAACATTTGAGATCAAGGACTTAGGATCTCTGAGGTATTTCCTTGGAGTGGAGGTTGCTCGGTCGAAGAAAGGGATTGTTGTCTCCCGAGGGAAGTATGTCCTTTACCTCCTTGAGGAGACTAGGATGAGTGGTTGTAGGCCAATAGACACTCCAATAGATCCCAATCAGAAACTTGGAGATTACAAAGAAGGTGATCCAGTGAATACAACTTAGTATCAAAAGTTGGTGGGAAAGTTAATTTACTTATCACATACACGGCCCGATATTGCTTTTGTTGTGAGTTTGGTAAGCCAGTTTATGCATTCACCCTACGAGAAACATCTTGAAGCAGTTTATCGAATTCTCAGATACTTGAATAGTACACCAGGCAAGGGTTTACTCTTCCAGGAGACCACACAGCAGAACATAGAGGCATACACTGATGCAAATTGGGCAGGCTCAATTATTGACAGGAGATCCACATCATGATACTGTACTTATGTCTAGGGAAATATGGTCACATGGCGAAGCAAGAAACAAAATGTGGTTGCAAGGAGCAGTGCCCAAGCAAAATATAGGGCTATGGCTAATGGAGTTTGTGAGATGCTCTGGCTGAAGAGAATTCTTGAAGAGCTGCAGATGCCGATGAACATGCCAATGAAGTTGTATTGTGAATTTGTGACAACAAAGCTGCCATAAGTATTGCTCAAAATCTAGTACAACATGATCACACAAAGCATGGAGAGATTGACAGACACTTCATAAAAGAGAAGAATGATAGTGGAGTTGTTTGCATGCCTTTTGTTCCTACTACTCAACAAATAGCCGATATCTTCACCAAAGGAATTTTCAGACCTAGTTTTGAGCTCTTTGTAAGCAAGTTGGGCATGATAGATATCTGTGCTCCAACTTGAGGGGGGTGTCGGATTTCAAGGGAATAAATTAGGAAATTCTATTTTTTTCAAATAAAATCTGAAATTACTATTTCAGATTCTAGTAGTTTTTGTTTCCTGTTTTCTAGCCTAGAGATCTGCTGATTTTGTGGTGATTTGATTTGCTGATTTTGTGGCCTTCCTCTACTTTTTTGTCTTGTAATCGTGTCTCTTGAAATTTAATAAGAAAGGAGGATAAGAAATCCCCCCTAGAAAGAAGCAAAAAACAAGCAAACTAGAAAACAATCACATCAAATCTGCCCTCCAATCCCTTTGGACATCTGACAGTGTTAGATCTCCAAAAACTCCAAAAGAATGTGCCCAAAAAAAGGAAGCAAAAAATCGTTTCTCCCAAAGCAAATTCGGAGAAGTTTTCTGATCTTTGAAGATTCTAGCATTCCTTTCAAGCCAAAGCAACCTAAGCTTTGTAAAAAACTGCACAGTGCCAAAAGATCCTTTCTCCAAAATTCTTCCCAAAACTCCAAACTTCATCATCAAAAACTCATGAACAGTTTTCGAAGACACCCAATCCTCTCGAAATTATGAAAACAATTTGTTCAACATGTATCTTGAAACCTTACAAAGATATGGCTAGAAGTCTTGTTCGACTCGCTGAATAGCATCCAAATGTCTGGACTAAGGGCTTTGTACAGCCTCCTTATCTATAACACATCGTTGAGAATTAGAGTCCAAATGAAAGCCCAGATATTAAATGGAATCTTTGCTTTACAAACAAATTTGTTTAAAAGGTAGGAACTAGGATTTGTGGATTTTGTAAGATTAGAAAAAAATTTGATGAGAAAGACTCCCAAGTGTCCCCAATTCAAAGCCTTGTGTCCCCCCATGAATTTGGGAAGAATCCAGCACGCCCAATGAGCAAGTTAACTCATCAACCTCTTTTTCATTGAGACTCATAAAAAAGTGAAAATCACAAGAAAGAGAGCCCCCCTCAATGAAATAAAATGCTGAAATTCGTGCATTGGGAACAAAAGAAAGTCTAAACAATTGTCACGCCAACAGCTCCAATGAAGACCCATCAACCCAAATATCCTCCAAAAAATAAATTTCATCCCCAATTCTTGCTTTGAAACAAGTGAAAGGAAAGAAAAGGCAAAGTAGCTCTAAAACAAATTTCCAATGGGCTGGCATAAGCAGCATTTCCACTCCCTTTGGAATACCACTCATTCCTATGCATTCCATATTTACTCTTTGTTACCGGACACCCATAAGGAATTAGATTCTAATGGAAACCTCCATGACCATTTTCCAATTAAGGGGATGTTTTTGGAAACCACCCCAATAGTGCTCCAAAAACACATCACAACTAACAAGGTGTTCCCTCTTATTCTCCCCAGTACCTAGCCAAAAGAAATTTATCATAATCTTCTCCAACTTCCCAACCACCCTAGAAGGTAATTTGAAAAGGGACAAAAAAATAAATGGGAATATCAGCAAAAGAAGCACTAATAAGAGTGATTCTAACCCCTAACAAGAGACAAGCCTCCATCAATCCTTCTAATATTTTGCCCACTCTCGATTTGGATTCCAAAAAACATGAGACAAGGAATTACCCCCGAGAGGAAGACCAAGATATGATAAAGACCAAGCTGGGGATTCACAGCCTGCTAAAGATCTAAAAGACTCTAAATCCCTATTACACAAATTGATACCTGCTAAGCCACTCTTAGACATTAATCTTTAATCCCAAAATTATCTCAAAAACTCTAAGCAAAATTAGAACCTTTTTTTTTTATCGGTTGAAAAGGTACCCATTAAAAGGCATCAAGGGGATACCAACCCAAAGTACAAGAAGTCAATCACCCTATAAAGTGTAGCAGAAATCAAAAATTACATTAAGCTCATTTGCCACGAGTCCACTGTGCCAAATATCAACTGCAACAAACCACTACTCTTTGCTGAACTGAAGCATCAAGATTGAATTTTTGAAAACCCTTCTATTTCTCTCTTTCCAAGCACACCAAAAAATATCAAGAGGAATGAGAGAGAAAGTCTTCCTCTTTTCCTTTGTTGCCCGAATCCCTCTCCAGGCCCAAAGTTCCCCTTCCACAGATCTAGTAGTAACCCACCTTGGTCCACTAAGAGACAACCACATTCCAAAGATTTCTAGTCCAAGGGCAAAGGTAAAGGGTATGGTCAGCTGATTCAGACTTAACCGTGCAGAGAGTGCATTTATTGGAAATGGAAAATGCCCTTCTCTGCAAGTTGTTCAGGGTCAAGATCTTGCCTTCAGCTACTTCCTAGGTAAAAAAGGCAACCTTTTTTGGGGCAGCAGTCTTCCATAACTTCAAGGGGCGCAGGATTAGTCACGTGGACCGTAAAACGGACACGTGGATACCCGGTGCGTAATCCAAAAAAAAAGAAGGGGATAATAGATCCCCTTGCCTTAACACCCCCCCCCCCCCCCAAAAAAAAAAAATCACTCAACCAATCCCTAGGCTAACCATTAGCGATCACAGACAATTGCCAAAGTTGAGGCACACCCTTATCCACTTGCACCAATGATTCCCAAACCCCTTTCTCTTTAGCACTTTCACCAACAAGTTCAATTAACCATGTCATAGGCTTTTTCAAAATCCAATTTAAATACCACGCACTCTTTACCTCTCTCCTTCTCCTCATATCCTCAACCACTTGGCTACCAAAACTGCATCTAAAATATGTCTATCTCTAATGAAAGCAAATTGGACAAAACACACAGTATCCCCCAATGCCTCTCTAATCCTTCTCAAAAGAACCTTAGTCAACACCTTATTAACACCAGTAAGCAAACTAATACGTGTATCCTTCACTCTCCTAGACCTATCCCCTTTTGGTATAAGAGCAATGAAAGTAGAGTTCATGCTTTTGCACATGACTCCACACTGGTGGAATTCCACAAAAAAATCTGTGATATCTTGTTTCAACAATTCCGAACTACCCTAAAAGAAAGCCATCCCATTTTGGGGCCTAGTGTTTTGTCTCTATCCATATTAAACACCAACCTTCTAACTTCCTTCATATCAAATAGCCTCTCTAGACAATTAGCCACCTCTTCCCCAATTGGTTTCCAATCAAGCCCCTCCACCATTAACCTATTCCTACACTCATCTGTATAAAACCCTTCATAAAAGTTAGTGATCTTCATCCCCAATCTGTATATGATCTCTCAACACCACCACACCCACCCACCCCCAGAAAAATCTACCTCCAACTCCTTAATGTGACTCTACCTCTTCCTCCTCACATTAGCCACCCTATGGAAAAGCCTAGAGCTGCAATTCCCCCCTCTAATCCAGCCCCATGCCTCTGGTATTAGAATGGCAGTTAGTCAGCAAATAGAACTATCTGATATCTTTTAGGAAATTTACCGACTGCCATGGGCAAAAGTTAGAAAAATAATTTATTCAGTCAGTTCTTGTCTTATTCTCAAACCATGAGACATACAAGCACATCAACAGCTCACAGAAATTAAACAGGAAATATACACAGCCTGCTTCAAATTTGCAACAGTCAACATATGTGTTGAGAGCCGTAAGTTCCATCACTGACTGGCTATTTTCCTCAAGAGTTTTTTTTTTTTTTTTTTTTTTCTTGAGATGTTAAAACATGGCTATTCATTTTTGCAAGTGAAGCTGACATGAAAATCTTTTCAAAAACTAGAAACGATAAACAGTTGCCACCTAACTTTAAAGACAAAATAAGAAGGTACAGGAATATGGTCTTCCTGGCAGCCTTTTGATGCAACAAAAATATATTTGAAATGCCTGATTCAGCTCAGAACAAAAGTTTTGGAACTTGGAAGGAACATTAATTTTGTAAACAGACTCAGTTGTGCTTTATGGATCAGTTCTTAAGTTTTCTAAATTAAGTCCTATTTCTTTATTTTACCTCAACCCAGTTTTAAGAGACTTAATCCCATTGATTCAATTTCAGTTTATACCTCATTATTTTAGTCAAAACAAGAACAAAATGATTGTATGCAATTCACGAAATAAAGGATAATTGAGCTATCACAATCTACCCAACAGCCAAAGATAGCAGCAGAATTTCTGCCTTTTGTCTTATCAGTTGCCAAATTAACAATTAAAATAACGCATGAAAAACCTAGCACAATTTTAATTACATAATTTATACAAATATTAACCTGTATTGCGCCTGTTCATCACAATGAACTGGAACCTCGGTTGGGTATTCCTGCAACACCAAGAACAACAAAAGCAGGCCAGACAATGCTCCTGTTACTGCATGTTTTTCTACACATAGGCCACAAAAACACACACACACTCACAAACAACAAGTCGATTATATAAACAAAGTAACAAAGAAATACACCTAATAAGCACCGCAAACTGCTAATTGAAAAGGAATAACCACTACCTCTTAACAACAAAAAGAGATCCTTCAACGTCCTTGCGACTCTGCACCCTCAAAAAATAATAATTAAAAGCTAAAAGGTGCATAATATAGGATTAATTTAAATGGAAAAAGAGTTCAAAAAATAAAATCAAGACCAAACAACAATTCGAAGAACCATGTTGGAAATAAAACTGAAGGGAAATCAAAGACAGAAAATAAATGGAACGATTTCAAAAACTGGAAAATCCAGTTTAACTAAGCCAAACTGTTGGAATTTAGCTAAATACATAGAAATCATTAGACACCAATCAAACCAGTAAAAAAAATAAAACGAATACGAACCCATTGATTGAGCTCGATGTTGAACTCATAAAAGGTGACATGAGCGGCTGTCATCAGAATCTCTTCAATGCAAGGATCGTTCCTCTGAAGCACCGTCAGGTTGAGGATTTTGGTGCTTTGTTGATCAAGATTCGGCATCAACTTGCCCTGAGACATTTCTGCTCGCACATCAAAACCCTAATCAGCGAGAGATTTCTTTTTCTTTTTCTTTTTTTTTTTAATTTTTGGTGGAGACCTGGAGCTGGGTATCCACCACGGGGGAATAGGAACACTGTTCTGATGAAAATTTTTCACTCTATGCTGTGCGCGCTGTTCTGAATTCGATAATTCTAACGAAGTAGTAAAAAAACTATAACGCAAATACTATATTTTGCCGCGTCGTTTAAATAAGTAGTTATGGTTCACTCTTTTTTTTTTTTTTTTTTTTTTGTCCAAAATACTATTTTTTGTGAGAAAATTTTAGATACTCTTGAATTATCAATTCAATATGTCACCTTCTTCTAATATTTTTGACTATATAAAAAACTAAATATAGAGGACATAATTAATATGTGGATAGAAGAAACACAGGTTACCCTACACAACCTCTATTTAATATGTTAAGCTAATAGTGTAATAGTATTCAAATTTTTTTGCTCAACTCGTAAGTTTTTTACAGCTACTAATAAGTTTCGTGATATCATAATTTCTTGACTAAAACAATTGTACTTTACTTGATTGAGTGTTAGTCGGCAATTCATCAACTTTTTAAATGGTTTACATCATTGAAAAAAATAATTTACATTATTCAAAAAATTAATTTTTTATCCTTTCATTTAGTTAAAAATATATTATTCTATTTTCATAATAAATTAAGACCCAAATGAATTAGTGAGTATTCGCTATAATATTAAAAATGTTATTTATAAAATAACTTATTCTATACATTTTGAAAAAAAAAATATTACTCATAAAATAACTTGTCTTTTAAAAAAATTTAAAATTATTGTTACTTTATAGCTTTTTTAATATGTGAAGTTACCGAGGATGTTAATGTCTCATCATCAAACTACATAAGTTCATCAACCACCAATCCATTGTCATCATTAAACAAAAGTAGAACAACATTGAGATTTGAACAAAAATAAAAAATTCCTTTGCAAATAATGTGCATATTCAACTATCATAGCAAATTAAAGCTTAACTACAACAACAAATATTTACTAAAATATTATAAAAAAAAAAATTACTCTTTGATAATTATCATACTCCCATTAGGGTTTCTTTGAACAAATAAATAATATCAAGGTTTAAAAAATCAAGAATTCGAAGTCATTGCTTGTTGAGGTTAAATGTTAAGAGTAAAAAAACAATGAAATTAAAATAATATATCATTATAAATGAAATATTAAGAATCATATAAGAATAAAAGAAAAATTATGTACAAATTAACAAAAAAATGTAAAAAATTCAAATGCTACTATTAGATAAACACAGGATCTTCATCATCATGATCTTCACATACGTGTATAATCTATAATGCAGAAAACATAAAATATACATACCGGGATCGTTCATGGCGAATACAAACTGATAACAATGCTTGTAAAAACCGTAAAAATCGTTTCTCTCGCTTCACCCCGATCTCTTTCCGTACTCCACCAAATTTATGGGAATATGACTGATGAACGGAATGTTAAGGCAGAGAGAGGACAATTCCTATATGCCTTACTTTTAATCCATTCTATTACTTTACAGAATATCTTAACCAGCATACTACTCCCCATAACAATAGCAATATATATAGATTCATAGGAAACTCTTCAACTTCCAGCCATTATATCTCACATTAGTTAATCCATAGATAAGATTTTTCATTTTAGATAAGACCTTTCATTTCCCTTATTATAAGTCATTTCATTTCCCTTATCATATGGTGCACTTATCTTTCATGTGTTATTCATGTGGGACATATCCTTTCGGATATAATCCAACATTCTCCCACTTGACCTATATGAATGACTTTAATTTGGATTAACCATATAATCATAATATGTGCACAATTGTCAACTTATACATACTTTTAGTGAGATTACCATAATATCACAATTAAACAACCTTCTAACACGAGTTATGGCAGTAAATATCATTAAAACGACATCTTCTCTTCCATGTACTACTATGCCAGCAAAACATTTAACTATAATCCATAATAAGAAGTAACCATAATGTCCCTATAATATCTTTGTCAAATACCATTCCTGTCAACAATGATCCATCTCCATAATTACGTAATAGATGGTAAATAGAAAACAATGTTCAAAAACACCATTAGTGATATCAACATACATGTTATAAAACAAAACATAAAAATTCACAATTATACATTAGGGATTACAACAAATACCCATATGATCAGCATGTTCCCTAAATGTCTTTGGTGCCAACCCCTTAGTAAATGCATTTGCTATTATTAGCTCAGTCCTAATATGTTCTATAACCACGGTTTTTTTTTGTTTTTTTTTTTTCTGAACTTCCTCCTTAACGGCCAAATATTTGAGCTCCATGTGTCTATTAGATCTAACAATTTTCACCTTTCTGTCAAATTGCCTTTCAACTTCATTTACATAAATCTCCAAAGTGTTTGCCGCTTGAGATTTATCGTGTAGCGAGTAGACATATTCATAACGTGAAAAATCATCTATAAAGGTAATGAAATATCTATCGTTACTGAAGGTATTTACGTCAAAGGATCCACATATATCAGTGTGTATAATTTATAGAAGCTGAGTGCTCCTTGTGGCTCATTTCTTTGTGTGTCTTGTCTGCTTTCCTTTAATACAATCTACACAAATGTCAAAGTCAGTGAAATCAAATTTGGAAGAATTTAACTATTTACTAATATTTCCGGTCTTTCTTTGGAAATATGACCTAACTGTTTATGCCACAAGTAAGCACATCGTTCATTCACTAAACTTCGTTTAGTGCCAATACTATGATGCAAGGTTAAAAGTGTTTCAGCATAATGATTATCAAGTTTTAACTTTTATAATCCATCACGAAGCATACCACAACCAACCATACAGGTATCCTTAAATAAACTAAAAAAAAACTTTATTAAAATTACAAGTGTACCCAGAAACATCCAATTTAGAAAATGAAACTAAATTCTTAGAAATACTAGGAACATAAAAAGTCTAATAAAAATCCAAACAACAACTAGTGTCTAGGATTAAATGATAAGTATCGACAGCTTCAACTGGCACTTTTATTCTGTTCCCCATGAAGATAAACTTCTCATTCGGGTTTATGTTCCGGATTGTAAGAAATTCCTGCATCATATTAGAAACATGAGTTGTACATCCAGAATCAATCCACCAAGTATTATAAGGAACTTTAGCTAAATTCGATTCGAAACATACATAAGCTCTAGGCTTACCCTTCCTTTCGAACCAAGCTTTCCATTTCAAGCAGTACTTCTGGTAATGTCCGGGCTTTCCACAGAAACGACATTTGTCCTTACTTGATACTTTCTTCTGGATATGAGAAGAGGATTCATTATCCTTCAAAGATCCTTTCCCTTTTCCATGCTTCTTTGCTTTCTTTTCAGCTCCTTGATTGTTCACATAATGAATAAAGTGAATTCTTTTATTATTCAGTCGTGTTTACTCTTGAATTAGCATACTGTGCAACTCATGCACATTCCATTTATCTTTCATGGTGTTATAATTCATTTGAAACGGTCCATACTCAGTCGGTAATGAGTTTAAAATGAACTGAACATGAAAATTTTCATTCACATCCATTCCCAAAGTCTTAAGTTTTGCTGCAATATTTGTCATTTCAACAACATGCTCATGCATAATACGTGAATCGTCAAACTTCATGGTGGTTAACGTACCCATTAATGTCCTAGTAAGAGATTTATCTGCTATTTGGGAATGCTCTCCCACAAACTTTAAAACTCTTTAGCACTTTCAGTTTTGGGAATAGCTGTCATGATGTTATTTGCAACACTCATTCGCATAAACATCAAACTTAACCTCTTTGATCTTTCCCAATTATTATAATAAGTTATTTCTTCAGCACTGCTAGAATCAGTAATAGTAGCAGGCTGATCACTTAAGAGTGTCAAATCAAGATCGAGTACACCGAGGTGAAATTGAACTTGTTCACTCCAATCAGCAAAATTCAACTCATTAAATATTGAAACAGATGAAGCATGCAAGTGTAACGATCCAAACACAGGTATTGCAAAAATTAACCATACTTAATGTTTTGAATAAAACATTTATAAGATCACAAACATAAATATATTAATGTTTTCCTTTGGGAAAACACTAATGTAAAGAGCTTTAAAATGATGCTAATTAAATTTTAAATTTTTAACATTACTTTGGTAACATTATATGCACTCATTATAAGTATCTATTATCTTTGGATAAATAGATAAAATAATAATAATAATAATAATAATAATAATAATAATATACCAAAATATTGTCCTTATATTATAAGAACAATTAATCAACCTTTGGGTGATTCTTGATATCTTAGAATAATTTAATATAATTCTAGCATCAAACATATGAGTACTTTACTTAATGATTTAATCACTTTGGTGATTAAAATCAAAATACTTTATAACATCAAAATGTTAAAATATTGTGAGTAACGTAAACATGTTAATATCATTCCATATATTTACTATCACATCAGACATTTTGTGCCATCATTATTATTACATTTATTTATTTATTTATTAAAAAGTATCATGAAAGAACAAAATTAAACATAGTGCACATAAAATAAATTTGGAGACGTGCTGCATCGAGAAATTATCTTGTGATTGTATGCAATTGGTTCAATGGTGATATTTTCATTACGAAGTAACGGATCACCAGATTGTTGTTCAACGTTATCATACTGTTCAATAACTAAAGGAACAATAATATCTGTTAAAGGTCTAGATATCGGAATAGCAACCCGGATCTCTTTAATAACCACATTACGTGATATATCACTCCCACTAAATTCATCATTCTCAAGGAACTTTGAATTACCAGTTTCAACAATTCTCATACTATGATGACACCTTTTGCTGAGGTGACATTGATGACGTGGCAGTGGGGCTCAGTGATGATTGTGTTAAATTATGCCAAGTTAATTCCCAGGTAAGTGGGGAGTTACAATGAACCGCTTAAGTTTCACTTTCTTAAACAAAATTTTCCTTATATACGTAATTAGCACAATATACCACATAATTAGCCATATTGTAAACTAGTCTTAAAAGTAGATAATTAATCATACACACTCAAATACAATTATTCACCCAACTTTAAGAATTTTACGTGCTTACTTTTATGTAAAATTCGACAATTCATGCATGCATAAATATAATTGATCACCCAATATAAATATGTAAGTGACCTAAAGCCAAGAACCATGCGTCTTTTTTTTTTCCCCCGAAATTCACGCATTAAAGCATGTGATTCAGCAATAAGACTTTACTGAACAATTGATCATATCTTTTGTTCAATCCACAGCTAAATTAATATACTCCCCAAAATACTAGTAGAATCCATCCGTAAGTAATGAAATTACTACAAATTAAAAACTTAAATCTGCCAGAAAATAAACACCGAGCAATCACTTTACATCTCGGGTAGCGAGATTTAGAATCATGATATTAAGAACATAAAATCCCATAAATCCAGCAAATATCATATAATTTTTTTTAAATAATCATATATTATATTATATATATATTTTTTGATTCCAGAAAAATATCATGAACAAAAATTTTTATACGAAACAATAACGAGATCGTAAGGAGTTAACGAAAACAACTTTATCATGCAAGGAATATCACAATAATTCCAACATGTCTCTAATACCACATATAAGAAATTTAAATGTTGCTATTAGATAAACACAGGATCTTCATCATCATGATCTTCACATACGTGTATAATCTATAATGCGGAAAATATAAAATATACATACCGGGATCGTTCATGGTGAATACAAATTGATAAGAACGCTTGTGGAAACCGTAGAAATCGTTTCTCTCACTTCACCCTGATCTATTTCCGTACTCCACCAGATTTATGGGAATATTACTGATGAACAGAGAGTTAAAGCAAAGAGAGGACAATTCTTATATGTCTTACTTTTAATCTATTCTATTACTTTGTGTGATATCTTAATCATCATACTACTCCTCATAACAATAGTAGTATATATAGATTTATAGAAAACTCTTCAACTTCCAACCATTATATCTCACATTAGTTAATCCATAGATAAGACTTTTCATTTTAGATAAGACCTTTCATTTCCCTTATCATATGGTGCACTTATCTTTCATGTGTTATTCATATGGGACATATCCTTTGGGATATAATCAGTGATGTACTTCAAAGTCCAACAAATTCACAATGTATTCTAAATTTTGTTTTGTAATGATTTCTTAACTTGACTATATTGTTCATTTCATTTACACCTAGTATTTCGTAACTACAAGTAAAAAAAATTATGAGAATATGCCTGATATTGAAAAAGTATTGTTTTTAAAGATATTTTAACAAGTATTTATGATTGCACTTTTAAATTTTTAAATTTATTATATGAGAAAAGAATATGCAGATTTTATGGGGAGATCTTTTTTTAATCTTAAATTTTTTGTACTTTTATTTAGTAATGCAATGGATCTCAATCGATAGATTTGCATGGCTGATAATAAAACATGAACATTTTAGTTAAGCAGCTTCCACTTAGAAAAGAATCTGTAAGCAACGATATTTTTTTAAAGGACATGTTATTTTATGATTAATACATATTTTCTAACATATTAATAGATATTCATCGTTGCTCTCGAATCTTGACATTCACAGTTAAAAGTATGTTTTGCAAATTGAATAAAGCACCTTGGTGTTGTGAGTGGGTCCGAAGGGCTTATCCAAGTTGGAGTTTCAAGTCATAAAAAAAATTTAAAAGTAATCTTATTAACAGTTCAAACCAATTTTTAATGTTGACTAATTGCTAACTAACAAAAGGTTGTCTTGGTCATCAAACAAAAATGTTAGAGGGTTCTCTTGTTAGGAGCTTAGAGAGTGAAGTGTCATATTTCGAAAACTCAATGGGTTGCTTTAAATTTTATCCTTTTTAGTATCATATGAACAATATTGTTGTATTTCAACATATATAAATATATTGTAATTTATAGCATAATATATAATTATTAAATCATGTTTGATGGAGAACAAAATTATTTAAAGAATACAAATAAGCACCTAGGATAACCTGAGACCCAATTAAGCAAGGGAAGTAAAAGAGGTGTAACTCCTTGCTAATGTGGGGAACGAAGGAGCATACATAACTCCATTAGTCCATGTAATCCCAAGCATCGAAAACACATACATTGAATACTAAAAGATTGTTTCAACCATAAAAGGGTACTACTACTTCATTCGTTACTTATTTTATCCTTTCAAATTCTCTTTTTGGTGTAAACAAATTGTCGTGCCAAATAACTAAAGTTTTCTCCCAGCATGATGATTATTGTGACAAAGGAACGATTATGCGCTCCCTCCCCCCCTAGAAAAATCAAGGAATGATCTGATACAATGCCTAATATATAAGGCCCAAAGGAAAACACACACACACACACACACACAACACATATGTCCATGGGAAAATTGCATCCAAGTTTACTAAGCGGGAGATTGAAGCTCGCATGTATGCATTTATTCAAAGTGTTTGGGTTGCTTAAATACTAGCAGGTTATGTTTTTGTCGATGTTGGTGACTGCAAGGATGCTCAACATGCAATTTATGATTCAAATGGTATACAAATATGTATATATATAACTGCAATCTGTTACTATTAGCATCATTTTTCCCGTCTTTTAATTTTTGGTCCAGTGACTTATCTCCGCCAAGCATCCTTTCTTTGTTTTTCTAGTGACATTATTAAGATAATATTATACACATTTTAAAAAAATGCTAGCAACGATCCCCCAGTAATTCCCTTTGTATTTTTTATGTTTTTTGTCTACTTTTTTTTTTTTTTTTGTGATAGGAGGCTTGCTAGCTAGAAGAGGATGCCCACCCATCCATGAATACAAAACTTAGTATATATTGTATTTAGCAATTAGTCAATTAAGTCTATGAACTCAAGTTGCAGAGAACCTGGAAGTTTTGTCTAAATGACATTTGCAAAATTCGTGATTCATTTGGATGCTTGTTTGTGCCCTATTCGAAGCTACACAAAAGGTTTCATATGGATAAAATATATGTCATTAACAAATTTTCACTCGTTAATAAATTCCATTATTGTTATTGCAAAATCGATGCCAACATGATACGAGCCTATCTTAGAAAGAATTGTGGTTAGGCTTAATGAAATAACAGTTTCAATAATCAATGTTTGCTAGTTTTTAATTGCACGAGATACTAGGTGGATCTCATAAAATTGTTTGTTGATGGGAAAACATCAAGTAAATTTAAAAAGTCCACTGTATCCGAGCTAGAAGGCAGCTGAATTGTTTGTACATGACATATACACTAATAGGAAGCTTTATAAAAGGAAAAGATGTTAAATTGACTTTTCACTTAAAGAGGATATTTAAGATCAACTTACATGATGGAACTATATAACTAAAAATTTTAATAATCATTAAAGGAACTTATATAAGTAATTGATAATGCCTACAAATGTCTAACTTAAGTATTATACGTTCAACTTAATGTAATAAAAATCTTAATTTTGTGCTTTTTCCATCACCAATTATTCATTTTTCATTAAACTATGTTATATGTTATTAATTATTTGAAAGAAAAAAAAAACAAAGATAAAATAGCAAATACAAACAAACAAAGTCATTGATAAATACATGTCAGTGAAACAACATCCTAATGATACCATGAGGATGCTTTTTTTTTTAACAGTTCTATTAGTCTTAGTGTTTACATAATCATAATTGATATATTTTGATGATATCAATCATTTAGTATTCTAAGTTAACCTATCTTTGCAAATCAAGTTAGTACAGGTACAAGTGGCAAAGACATTAAGGTACTGGATCAAATGCAAAAATCAAGTGGACATTGTTTCACGCAAGTTCATTAAGCAATAGTTGAGCAAATGCATTGCATATTAGTTTAAAGTATTTAGGATATCACCAAATCATAAGTTTTATACTTATGAGTTTTCAAAAAATAAAATAATAAGTTTTATGAATATATCCTATACTGACTATGTTTTCACAAGGGACAAGTTTTAAATGATCTTAGTATTATAAACTTTTATATACTTGGTCCTAGTTAGGTTTAAACCATAATTAAGTACCTAGATATCAAGTTTGTGAAGAAACGGGGCAAACTGTTGATGGTTTGGCCCAGCTGCTTCGACTATTTCAGGCAGAGAGTTAAATGGAATTTGACTTGGATGAAACCGTCCACGGTTTGTGGGGAAACCTCAATGGTTTGGGGAATCTGTCGATGGTTTCCGTTGGGATTCTGAACCCAACAGCTATAAACGGTTAGTTTTCAAAGTATTATATTATTTTCTAAGCTCAACGACCATAAAACGGATAGTACTCCAAAAGGACTATAAATACAAGGCCAAAGGCTTGTTTAAATATTGATCTTAGTGATTAACATCTTTTGAATATCATTCTCAAACACTTTACATTTAGTTCATCATCTCAAGTGCTCAATATCTCTCTTGTTCTCTAATCTTGTTGTGATTCATTACTTTGAGAGATTGTGTAAGGTTTTCATTGTATCAAGTATCAGCTCATTCAAGGAGCACTATTTTTGTAATTCACATTCATATTGTAAGGGTTCTTTGTGAACCAAGTGTTAAAGGGGTTGGATCCCTTGGTTAGGCTTTGTGTGAGCAAAAGAGATTTGTTCTCGTGTGAAGGCTCTGGGTGAGCATTAAGGGATTTCTTCCCTTGGAAAGGCTCTATGTGAGCATAAAGGGATTTGTTCCCTTGTGGTGTAAAGGCTTCTCCGCTGGTAAAGGAGATCGTGATAGTGGATTGAGAATCCTTGAGTGTGTCTCAAGGCGTGGACATATGCAAGGGGCTGAACCACGTTAATATCGTTTGTCAAGCTTTTCTTTCCTATACTCTTTGATTTAGATCTTGTGCATGGTTTATATTTTATATATTGTGATATAATCATTTGTACCTTACCAAGATTATTATTTTGTAGATAAAAACTAAAATACGCAAAAGAGTCTATTCACCCCCCCCCTCTAGACACGACTCTAGGACAACAAGTTCATATTTAGAAAAAATATAAGAGAAGATACTTAGCCCTAAAGGAGCAATTGAATAGGGTTGTGAAGATTTAACCCTAAAAGGCCACATTATAAGCTCATGAATTGCAAGAAAGCTAAATAGTCTCACTTGACAAAAAGGTCAAGTATAGATGAGCTTCGCTTATAAAATGACAGATTAGTCATGCTCATAATTGGTACATAAGTTTTGCTCATAATTGACATATAAGTCCTGCTTATAGTTGACATATAAGTCTATACTCATATTTGACATACAACCTCTATTTAGAGTCAACAAATGGACTGCTCATATGTTGAAAAAATGAATTTGAAATATGGACGCGAAAAACAAAATTGTGAAATCTTATCGGTTGAGGTATGATAGCACTACTCTTAAGGAAAATTTCGCCCCTCCAATATGGTGTAGAAGGCTTGGTACCAACTACCCTTAGGATACAATAGCTTTCGATTGGCTACATTCACTAATCGGGAGAAGGAATAATACAACTTGGTTACCCTAGATAAATATATTACAATAATGACCAAAGAAAAGAAATCATGATCAGATAAATAATAAAAGAATTTTTAAATAGAATAATTTACAAGGAAGAAGAAAGCTCTAATAATCACATTCTTATAAATCTTTACCTCAATATATATATATATATATATATTTATATATATAATTATTATAAAACGGTCAACGATAATATCACAAAATGGTCATAACCATTTTGTAATGGTTAATAAAATTAAATAAATAATGCATCGTATATGGTGCCTTTTGGGCAAGGACTTAAATTTTGGTTGAAATATCGAAATTTCAGCCAAAATGTTCGATTTTGAAGGTTCTCAGCATGAAATTGTGATACAAATTCGCCTTTGTAAAAATTGGACCAAAATTTCAAGATTTAAGTAAAATTTCAATTGTTCTCCCAAAATTTTTTGAAAATTGCGGGGAAAAAGAAAGAAAATTAGAGGGACAAATTTTAGTGTTCCTCTCTACCTTTGTCTTGTTTTCCTTGTGTGGTTTGTTGGATCTTTTTGTGCAGTCCATGAGTATATAGTGGAGACTATAAAAAGATTCGAGTCAAATCTCAATTTAGTACTTCAGTTCACTAGATGAGTCATAAGTCATGACAAAGAAAAAAAAATCTTGTAGAGATGCTTTGCAGATGCAAGTTGTCGAGCATTCCAACTATTACACAAATTCATTAAGAGGCTAAAGAACCTACCAATGAAAATATCTACACAATAATGCAAGCAAAAGGAATTTTTTTTCTAAAAATTTGTTGTGTAGCATGCATAAGCATATGTACCTTGAGGTTCTCGACATAAGAACTTCTTCTTCTTCCACCTTCCACCTTCAAACTAAAAAAAGAAGAAGAAGAAGAAGAAGCTAGCCTTGAGCTGCCTCCACTTTCAAACTTCGAAAAGAAACCTTAGCCTTCGGCTCCACTCTAATGCTCCACCCCTTCGACTCCTTCCCTCTAGCGTTCGACTTCATCCTCCACCTCCATCTCTTAATTCCTAGCAAGCAGCACGTCCTCCTATCTCTGCAATCTCCATCTCACACAAGTTGTGAACATGACCAAGTACACAAGCAGCAGCAATACAAGAAAGGGGAAGCTGGTTAAGTTACTTAATATTCTTTATTTACTTAAAATCTCCCTCCCCCCATTTATTTTTTAAATTTCCCCTCCTTTAATATCTATTAACCTATCGCATTTACCCCCTTAATCATAGATTGCTAGTAAGTAGTAAATAAATAATAAATACTAAATAGTAAGTTTAGTAACTAAATGAAATTAAAGTAATTTACTATTTATTAGCTTATTATAATATAAATTATTTTACTTATTTGAATAATTTAATTTCCATAATTAATTACTTAATAGTAATTTTGTAAATTATCATTAATTTTATAAATTTAATTTAATATTTTCTTATTTATTTATTTATTTATTATTATTATTTTTTTTGAATTACGCACCGGGTATCCACGTGTTCGTTTTACAGTCCATGTGAAGAATCCTGCGCCCCTTGAAGTTGACCCCACAACTCCAAAGGGAGGGTAAATTCAGGAGTTCAGGGGTGGAAACGAGCCCGGGATGGTTTGAACACTTGACCTCGTGAGAGGCACTCCCACAGTCCGCACTACCACCTGAACCACACCCTGGGGGTATATTTTCTTATTTATTGATTTATCTTGATTTTACATCTAAATATTTTCTTTTAAAATTATTGAGTAATTTAACACATAATCATTGCAACCTAGTAATTAAATAAAATTAAATTAAATTACTACTTATTAGCTTATTATAGTTTAAATTATTTAATTTATTTGAATAATTTAATTTCTATAATTTATTTGTAACTTTGTAAATTATTATTAATTTCATAAATTTAATTTAATATTTTAATGTTTGTTGTATTTATTAATTTTATCTTGATTAGCATCTTAAATATTTTCTTATTAAAACTATTGATTAATTTAACACCTAATCATTGATTCATTGTAGCCTTGTAGGAAGGTAAATTGTCTACAAAAATGTCTAAAGGAAGAAAACAGGATCTAGCATGAAGACATAGGTACCTTTTGCCCAAAGTAAAGAATAGAATTATTTACAAATACTAGGGAATACAAATAAAGAGTGGTTGCGCAATAAGATTAAAAATGCACTTAACAAATTATGACCCACAAGATAATATAAATTCTGCTATAAAGTACCTATAGAAGTTAAGCAGGAAATGAAAATTGTTTTAGAAATAAAAATAGTAGCTAAAGCAAATAAAATAGAGAGAATGGAGAAAATAAAAAATGAGTTGCGTGGGAACTTGATGCAACCACAAGAAATTAATGACGAGGATGGTGTTGATGATATTATATACCCGTATAACATTTCTTCCTATGATAGTTCTGCATACCATTGAGTATTCTATACTTCAAAATAGACAAAATGAGAAAGTGACCAATCTCATAGGTTTGCATGTAGGCAACAAGAAGGCAGTTTTGGGGTATTGGAGCAAATATTTGGGTCACTACATTGGTAGCAGTGGAGGGTAACCTCCCATGCATGAGGTAATCTCAAAGTGTGAGTGGGCCAAAAACAAAGACGTATATTTCAAAACTTCCTTAGTATGCAAGTCAGATGTAGCAAAATAAAAAATCTTGAAAGATTCATTCAAAGAAGGTAAGATAAAAGAAAAAATGAATATGTTGATTTCAAGGTTTTTTTATATATGACGATGTTTCACCATAGAAGGCAATATCACCTCACTTTAAAAACATGGTGTCGGGTTGCCAAGCAGCTAGAATGGGAGTCGATCCATTGACATCCTATGAGATTAGAATAAAATATCTTGATTTAAAGGTAAAAGAAATGGAAGATCATGTAGAAGAGGTGAAGAAAAAGTGGGTCATGTATGGTTGCACTATAATGTGTGATTGATGGACATGCTCTACAAAATTATCCATAATAAATTTCATGATTTACTCAAAAAGGAGTACAATTTTTATAAATTTGGTAAATGCTTCGATAAAATAGAAGACCATTAATACATATATTCCCTATTAAAACATGTTCTGCAATAGGTAGAAAAGTCACTTGTTGTCTGGGTGGTGATAGATAATGACAGAGCATATCCCAAAGCAGGTCTTAAATTTATTAAAAAAATTAACTTGTACTGGATTCCATGCTCTGCCTATTGCATTGATCTCATTTTTTAGATGATTGGAAAAAGAGAGACAATAAACACAATGATCTTGCAAATGAGACTGATCACTAGTTTTATATATAATCATGGATGGTTGCTTGCTCATTAAAATGAGGGACCACTGTCAAGGTGATATTGTGCATTCACGGGCTACATGATTTGCTACAAACTACATTACCCTTGATAGCTTACAAAAAAAAATATAGACTTAAAATCTCTACTCACATTTGATGAAAAGGCTGAGCATTCTCTTAATCAAACAAAATTGGGTAGAGAAGTTGAAAGCACAATTCTTAACCATAATTTTTTGAGTTGTCTTTGAAGCAATAAGGGTGAGGAAAGAAGCTATTGAAGTAGGTGCAAGAAGTGCAAGATGAATTCTCAAAGTAATCAATGACCGGTGGGAGAAAACCCTTGAACATTCACTTCATGTAGTAGGTATTATATTTAAAATATTTATAAATTTCAAGAAATTCATATATCAAAATTACTTATTACATATTTAAATTTTACTTTAATTGATTGAAAACTAATTTTCTAAATCCAAAATGCCAATACAAAGATGGTGTTGGGGAAGAGCCTTATTTGCTTGATGCGGTTCATAAAGTTTTTAATACCCTTGAGCCACATTACTTTGGTTTTGATCAAATTGAAAATGATGTATATTTTTAAAATAAAAACTGAATAAAATAATTCTTAATCCATGTTTTTATAACAATTTTTTAAAAATATTATTCTATTTAAAGATGCAAAAAAAAAAAAAAAAGCTTCAGAGAGGTAGCCACTAAAGCAACTAGAGCAACGATGGCACCTGGTAAGTATTTATATATAAATACACAATTCAAAGTTACAAACTACAAGTACAATCTACTAAGTATTAACTTATGTTATTAAAATATCTTACACAACTAATTGGTGGATGATGCATGGATCAAGTGCTCAGATCCCAAGAAAGCTAGCATTGCGCATTTTGTCACAAATAATATCTTCATCAGCTTGTGGACGAAATTAGAGCACATTTGCACTTATTCACATAAAGCAAATAAACAAACTAGCCTACGTCAGACCTCACTAGCTCATTTTTGCTAATTACAACTTGAAGCTTTAAATAAAAGATATAGAAACCGAAATGGACAAAGTGGCTAAACAAGATCCCTTGGATCTTCTTGACATATTAGTTGAATTGATGAGTACATAATTTTTCAGTCGACCATACCATCAACGAGATCGAAATCCCCACCCACAAATGGCCAAACATGCACGAGATGAGTTTCACATTAATGTTAATCAGGTAATAGTAGAAGAAGTGATATCTAGCAGTGAAGATTCATTAATGAATCTTGGGTCTAGATATAGAACTTCATCCACTATGCCATCTGGTGGCAATAATGATAATGGCGCAATGATACTAGTGGTGTCAGATTTGGCCCTAGTAGTAGTAGTGGACAGAGTAATGATGGTGATGATTATGGAGGAAATGAGGGATGACAATACTATAAACCAAAAGTGGAAGATACACATCCTCTCCAACAAGAAGATGAGGGTCTACAAATAGAAATGCATTTAGATGAAAGGCAGTGTTAGAAATGGTGTAGTCCCAAAAGGGGGGTGAATTAAGTATTTACAAAATTTATGCAAATGTTTTAACAATTATAACCATAATTTAAGTACGTGATCTAAATGAGCAAATGCAATCTATATTCCCAACAAATATGAACAAATATAAATGTGCTTAATTTAAAGAGATTAGGGAAGAGAGAATAAAACCTGTATTTTTACAAGATTTGGCAATCCTTGCCTACGTCCTTGCCTCAAGCAACTCACTTGAGGATTCCAGTATGCACTCCTTCAATAGGCGGAGAAACCTCTCTCTTTTAGTAAGTGGAGATGCCTTTTACAAGCCTTCCTTCACTAGGCGGAGATGTTTCTTTTCTTTATATGAGTGAAGTCACCTCTCTCATTTACTTGGGCGGAGCACCCCACTCCTTCACTAGGCCAAGTCGCCTCTCTCCTTTCAGTAGGTGGAGTTACCTCCCTCCTTAAATTAGCGGAGATGCCTTTACAAGTGGAATCAATGAAAATAGATGTACAAAGAATGCTCCTCAAATGAGCGAATAAGTACAATGAAAATAACAAGCTAATACACTCTCAATATGATTATGAAATGAAGCTTAAGGAGTGACTAGATGGTGAGCACGTGAAAGATAAACAAAGAAATTTGCAAAGTTGCAACGCCCTGATCCGCCACGTGGGCTCGAAGTGCTAGAAACATAACATAAAACAAAATATTCTCTAATACCATTTACAAGAGGGTCTGACCCCGAAGAGTTCATGGTTGCCCTATCCATAAACAACATACAATAAAGTAGTGGAAAAGTTTCAATCTCCAAAATACCATATCAGAGTTCTAAGTCATTACTATTACATAAATACTTCCAATGTTTCCATTACAACCCCAAAAAGGTAACCTGACCATAGTCCAGTACTTACACGAGTACTTACAAAAAGGACTCCCAAAAACACTATACTGCAGATTCCACTAGAACGCTAGGTCCGATTTCCTATAGGACCTGAAATAAGATTTGTATATTGAGGTGAGACACTTCTCAGTAAGGTGGATCATATTACATCAATGTGTGACTACATGAGTTTATTCCAAAAGAAAACAATAGTAGTTTAATTGAAATGAATTACGCAGTTAAAACATTCTCAACCCTATAATATAGGAGATATATATATATATATATATATATATATATATAAAATTCCTGCAAAAGATAGTGTGGCTCATTACAAGCGAGAGTTCCCGAAGTTAGGGTAGGATACAGGCCCATATACTGTAAATCCCTTGCCTCGGTACTCAAAGTTGTAACTCTACCCATTTTATTTTTAAATCATGTATATGCATATCGAACTCATCCTTGGCTTGGAACACCACACAAACACCATTTACTTCCCCCATGGTATAGGTTGTGCGGTTCGTAGATCCAATCTAACTCTGATGGCCCACCAGTCTAATCACTTCAATGTTACAAGTCCGCTTTGGTCAATCCCACCTTGGATCAAACACCAGAGCCAGTGACCAATTGAATTTTTAGATACCCACCCTTACCTGTAAGGTGTGGTTGCACTATATCACCCACTAGCAACAGTACTGTGCTCTTTTAGTAACCAGTTCCTCAGGTGGTTCATACATCGTATATACAATTTATAACGAAAGCACAGTAACCTGTTTTCATTCCATAAAGCATTTAAGCAATTCCAGTATTTTTCGCAAACTCATTCATTCATCGGCATTACCAGGCATTCACTGCACCCAGTCTTAAATCAGCATCTCATTTTTCACAATTCCTGAAAACAATTTGAAACTTTAGTTCCCATATCTCATACAAATATTTTACCAGTTCAGTTCATTCACATTTACCATCTCATGGCACACTTATTTGATTAAATATGCTATAATATAATAAATGGTTCGGAAAAATATCCTTTAATTTAAAAACTAGGGTTCAAGCATCTCCAACCTTTAATATAATAAGAATATATAAATTTAAAGAAAAATGGATACCAAACCCCAAAACCCTAATTTTCCCGAAACCATAAAATACAATTTAACCGATTTAGATTTTAAAAGTAACTGATGTAAGACAAATCCCCTTACTTGGTTTACAATAAAACCTACTAAAAACTCCAAACTCCATGCCCTACAGTGTTTGCAGTTCAAAATCCTGAAACCAAAATTTTCCCAAATAAATCAACACAAAATCTAGATCAGCAACCATTAATCATTTCCTACGCCTTCTTATGGTTTACAACAACCATAAAGCCTTAAAATAATCTACTTACCCTAATTTTGGAGTAACGCCCGAAAAACTCAGATCAAAGATCTGTTCCGCTAGACTTGTAGAGAATCTCCCCTAGATCCTCGCAGTAACTTCCGATCGTTGAATCAGACAACGAGCAGCAAGAAATCGTAGTGTGGGCGCGGGTTAGAGAGAGAGAGAGAAATTATGTTTCTTAATGAAAAAGCAAACAAAATTTCTATTTATAGACCCCTTGACCCAATCAAATTCATCGACGAATGGCGCCTTTGTCGACAAACTACTTAAGGTCGTTCATTGACGAACGAAGGGCCTCGTCAACATACTCTAAGCCTGATATTTTCGGTCGTTCTGGATCTCTTCGTCGACGATGCTCTGGAATTTGGCGACAAACCATTGAAGGGCCTTCGTTGATGAACACAGGGGACTAGTCGACGAAGCCTGTTGAAATCCCCTTTTTATTTTCCCTTTCCTTCGTTTCTTATTTATTTCTTTATTTTCCGAATTCGAGTCTCTACAAAAGTGCTTGATAAAATTTTTCAATAAAAGACCAAAAGCTAGGATTTGTATGATGGACGTATATCTCTCTTTTTCTCCTTGCCAAAATAAGTTAGAAACCTTGTATTTATAGGCAAGATGGTCTACTAGCCGTTTTATGGCCGTTGGGCTTTTAAAAATAATTTATATTTTGAAAACTAGCCGTTTTATGACCATTGCAGCAATTTGTTGTGATTTTTGGTCGACCAAATTGAGAATTTAGTAGCCCAAATTTTTAGCAATTTCACCCGTGATGTAAGAACCCGAACCGTGATATATGAGTTTAAATAAATAAGAGAGGGGAAATTTGGGAATTTAGCAGGATTCGACAACGTAGCCAGAGTTCATCGACGAAGCCCATGTAAGCCTCGTCGATGAAGTTTAGAGGCTCGTCGACGAGGAGAAGCCTATGGGTTTCAGAAAAACCGGAGATCCCAAACTCGTCGACGAGAAGACTATAGAGCTTTGTCGACGAGGACGCAATTCGTCGATGAGAAGTGGCCGGGTCAAAGGGCTATAAATAGAAGTTTTCATTACTTCCAAGCTAAGAAAACTAAATCCTATCTCTCTCTCTCTCTCTCTAGAACTCTCCCTACTCTTTATCTCTCTAGTTTTCTTCACCGTTCGTCGCGAGAATCGTAAATCTGAAGTTACCACGAGGATCGTGGAAGGATTCTCTATAAGTTCTACGGATCGGAATCCCGTTTTGGAGATTTTTGGGTTTTGGCGAAAAATCGAGGTAAGGCTCGTTTTCAATTCTGATTAGGTAGTTTTGTAGGGAACGGTCTTGTGAGTATATTCTATACTGTTGATTGTAGGTTTTGGAACTCGTTTTGATGTTTAGGGGCCTTAGAGTTTGGGATTTGTTATTCGGGAAAAAGGTAAGAGGAATTGTGTTTATATCAGTTATTTTTGAAATCGGACTCGGTGGAACTGTGGTTCACGGTCCTGTGTGTGTTTTGGCTACTCATTTGGGGGGATCTAATAGGGAAAACTATGGGTTTTTCATGATTACAGATTTGGGTAAAGGGGGGCAACGAGCTGCATCCTTAGTTTTGTTGAAAATCGAGCGTATATGTTGATTTATACTATGTTATAGGGATGGTCGTGCCTTGACTTGTTTAAACTATTTTTTTTTTGGAAAACCATGATTTTAGATTACCAAATGGGTTTGGTTTGTTTGGTTATATAAGCATACATGTGTGTGATTAGTTTAAATTCTAGTAGGAACGCGGTTTCGAATTGTTTTACGTACTGAGAGTGTCCGGCTCTATATCTGAGGGCGTATGAAATCGCTGGCCATAGGTTGGCAAAGGTCCGACTCTATATTCGAGGGCATGAACCTATTCCGGCAGATCAGGTCGAAGGGTGTGGATCCACCAGTTAGCGATGGTACGATGCCATGAGAGTCGGGACTAGCCATGTGCCGGTGGTGCCGTGTTTCAGATTAATCTCGTACTCACGCATTCAACAATAGTTTACCGGCAAAGGCCCTAAGGATAGGGAAATCTACCCAACCTTACAAATAGGTTCCCTCTGCCCTAGTATGTTATGCAGCTACTGTCATATCTGAAGCTACTAGTGCATTCGCCTTTCTCAGCAAGCCCTCAGGCGAAGAGTTCGCCTTGCCTAATCGTAACACGTGCTACATACATACATACTTCTAATATCATAATACATCATTTCTTTCTGTCATTATTCAATCATACATATATGTTCATATTCATAGCTCAACATTACATTGTATTTCACTTTAAGTGACTCTTTCCTATTCGTATCATTCACGTTTCACATTTCTTTTCATTGCATTGTCATTTCATTGCATAATATTTTCATTTCATTCCTTCGTAATACAGCTAGTATTTAGCCATCATCAGTTAGTTTCCACATAGAAATGTGCTATAATCTGCTAACATAGCTCCTTTTAACTGTCATCGGTTAGTCTACACAGAAGTGTGCTAGATCTGCTAACATGATTGTCTTTCAGCTGTCATACATTTACATGGTTGCATTTAACATACACAAGAAACATTGTCCATATCATATTTTATTTAAAAAGCTTTACTTACTTAACCTGCATCTCATATATCTATCATATATATTTGCATAGAATCTTATGTTACACAGTTTTAGCATTAAAATTCATATACATTCATTACAAAATAAGCCAAACACATAATTAACATTGATATACTGAAAATACATTTCATTTCTTACTTAACTTCTCACGAAATCTCTTTCACTTTCATGCGTTTACCTTCACATATACATAACTATATAAACAAACCTAGGCTCAGAAAACATAAATTTCATGGTTGGCATTTTAAACCAACATATAAACATATATACATACATAACACATAATCCATTTTTATTTATGAAAAACCTAAATTAATATATATATTTCCCCCTTACCTGACTTTCAACTGCACTGGCAGGATCCCCGAACCGATACCCGCAGTGTTCACTTGGACCCTAAATCCAAAAATCCTAACTTAATTAAAATAAATTTCAATTAACTTAAATCTGAAGGAAAATACTTATTTACTACTTCCTAGGCTCCAAATAACAACATTGCTTAAGAAAATCCCAACATAACTAACTTACCTTGATTTTGGGATGTTTCCCAAACCTCACAACTCAACGATCAACTCCTACAGCCTTGAAGAGAATGATCCCACGAACCTCATGGTGGTTTTGGATCATCAAACCGGGTCAGAACCGGCTCAAAATCGAGGAGAGAAGGGTGGAGGAGCCATCCTAGAGAGAGAGAGAGAGAGGAGATAGGGTTCTCGAGTTTTCTCGCTGAAAATGAAAGAATTTCAACTTATAGGCAGGGCTTCGTCGACGAGACACGTCGATTCGTCGACGAGGCGCTATAGAGACTTCATCGACGGGAGATACCTTGGTCGATGAAATTCAGGGTTTCCAAAATTCTCTCTCTGGATTTCTTCATCGACGAGAAGCAGACTTCATCAACGAGTTTAGAAGGACACTCGTTGACGAATACAGGACATTCGTCGACAAGGCTTGTTATTTTCTTAAAAATTCTTCCTTTCTTCACCTTATTTTTCTTTAATCCAATTATTCATTATATTTTCTAATTATTTTAATTACATGTCATTACATTTAGGGTGGAGACCCCTCTCAAAGCGATACCCCATGCTCGGTTACAACGATCCAATCACCTGAACCGTCAAAGAAACAAGAAACAAGAAACAATTTATTTTGTACAAAGAATGCTCTCAAATAGAGCTAGTTAGTACAATTGAAAGCACTATATACTTCAATAACAAATGTCAACAGAAATTGAATTAAAGCTCAAGAACAAATTCACCGGAATACTTATCTTGATAAGAATCAGCAATTCAGATGTTAGAGCTTAGAGAAAATTAATTAGAGACTTAGAGAAACTTAGCAATTCACAATTTGAAAGAGTGAGGAGGAGAGCTTTGAGAGAGCAAAAGAGCTTTTAGCTTGACAGCAGATTTTCAATGCTTGGTGTGAGTTTGATTAGGGAAAAAATGTATTTCTAGGCTAAAAAAAGGTTAGTTCGTGTTGCCTAAGTTTACTTGGAGTGTTTCCCAAGTTTTTACAAAATTTGGGGCACAAGAAACTTAAATTTGTATTTTAAAACTTTTAAAAAATATAGCCGTTAACAGTGTTCTGGCGCTTGAAGTCTCAGGGTCAGTTGCCTAAGGTTTCTTAAAATTGTGAATTTTCAACTGAAAACAGTGTCAAGCACCTGAGGTGACAAGGGTTAGTCGCCTGAGCCTACACTACCTCTTTAGAAATTCATTAGGAAAATCTTCAAGTGCGTGAGCTTATTCTTTAGTCGCCTGAACAAACAAATTTTCTATTTTTTTCAATCCAATTTTCAAAAACACTTAGCTCCCTTGCTTTGTTACTTATAAAAACATTTTCCAGGTTTTAAAACAAGGTCTCTAAGTCCAAGACAAACCTCTAATGAGCTTCAAAACTTTTCCACATGATATTTAACATGAAGTACTTACATTGATAATCCTAAAGCCTTAAAAACTCTAAGCTCGAAGTTGTCATAATGTCTTTGCTTTGAATCCTCTTAGACTTGAGCTTGAGTCAACTTTAGGATTCCACATGCTTTTATCATTTTGGGTCCATTTGAGCTTCCTTTGGATCACTTTGAAGATGAGTGTGGCTTTGTGGTCCTTGGTAATCTTGAACTTGCATTTTATTTGATCTTTTGAACTTTGTCATTCAAGCCTCCCTAAAATATCATCACTTAACAATAATATGTTAAATCAACCTTTATTTGTTATCATCAAAACAAGATACGAAAGTCATGTTAGGCCAACACATACCCTTATTTTCAGCAAAAAAATATTTTTCCCCAGGCAGATTATTAGATGATTATACCATTATTTTTCAGCAGAAAATATAGTTATCCTAGGCAAGTTATTAGATGATTATACCACTATTTTTCAACAAAAAAATATAGTTATCCCAGATAGATTATTATATTATGAATTATCACTCAAATTGTGTGGCATGAGGAATAATTATGATATGACAGTTTTATTCTAAGATACGATATGACAAGTTATGATATGACAATTATATTCTGAGACACAATATGACAACTATGATATGACAGTGTTACACCGATCTATGAATATGATAGGTTTTATATTGATTATGAAAATGACAGTTTTGTACCAAATTTAGGAAATGATATCATATTATTACTTTTATTATATAAATTGTATTATGTGGTATTATATGATGACAATTGTGATATTATATTGGTTTCTTGAATGATTGGGAATACTGTGGCAATCGCTTTGTGAAGTTCCTACTAGTGCCGATGGGGAGGTATGCTTAGTATGGAAATTATGTTGTGAAGTTCCTACTGGTGCCGATGGAGAGGTATGCTTAGTATGGAAACTATGTTGTGAAGTTCCTACTGATATCGATGGGGAGGTATGCTCAGTATGGAAACTATGCTGTGAATTTTCTACTAGTGTCGATGGGGAGGTACGCTCAGTATGGAAACTATGTTGTGAAGTTCCTACTGGTGCCGATGGGGAGGTGTTAGAATTGGTGTATTACAAAGAGGGGGGGTGAATTGGAATTTTAAACTTTTCTCCTAGGTTAAATCAGAAATCAATATGATTTAACTACCTAGGGTCTTTTTATACAATCCCAAATGCGCAAGTAGATATAATGTACGAAAATTTAAATCATGCGCATCATTCACACCATAACATATACGTGTGGTAAATATAGAGTGCGGAAATATAAACAAACACATGATATGTTATCGGGGTTTAGCCAATTGTGCCTACGTCCCCACCTCTAGCTCGCAAGCCTGAGGATTCCACTAAAGGCTCACTTAAAGGGTGGAGCGGCACCGATTACAACCAGGTCAATTAGCACAGAGCTGACCTCAACCTTTACAATCAGGTTAATTAAGGGGGCTGACCTCAACTAACACGTCTTACCAGGATGGCGCTCCTAACTTTCCTTACCGGGACTAAGCCAATCCGAGACTATTCAAAGGGCTAGTCTCCCTTTTTAGGCCCGTGCCTGGAAATACAACATATTTTGATATACAATACAATGGTACAGTGATTATGCTTTCATGTAAAGCAGATATGTACCCAGTTATGCGAAATCACATACACCACCAAATGATTTAATATGTAAGCTCAATGTGGCTTAATATATCAACTCTCAAATATATTTACTATCAGTATAATACGTGCGTGAGAGTGTAAACCAGTATAATCTTTGTGTTACAAGGTATTCAATCAATGTGCTCTAACAAAGATATCAGCCAAACAATATATATATGTATGTATGTATTTCAATCAGCAGATTTTCTTAATTGTATGATGCTCAAGTAGTGTATATGTTTGGTTTGCAAAAAGAGATTTAATCTTTATATATAGCAAAATAGATAACTCAATGAATATTGCCACGAAGATCAATATCATATAAACAGATGTCTCTTCAAATATTTTTCAAGATAAAGCGCAATAGATATTTGAAAATGTTTTGAAAGAGTTTTTGCAATCCAAAAACAAATGCAGACTTCCCAAGATATTGCAATGAATGTGCAATACTCAGAAGTTTAATATAAGTCTTCTTAGGAAAGACTTATTAATAAAGTCCCCTAAGAACACTTAGGTTTGTCTCTCAAGAAAATCGTATCAACCAAGCAGAACAGGGAGAGCAAACCTTTCCAAACAAACACTCAATCAACTTACAGAGAGTTTAGGCAATAGTAGAAGGTAAGTATGAGTGAATGGGGTGAGAAAATGATTAGTATGGATTTTGGAATTTTCAAGGAATTTCTCCTAATCAAGATTGCTAATCTTTGCAAATGATGGGCTATTTATAGATGTTGGAAGAATTATAGCTGTTAGGACATGTAGTGATTATTAATATTGTTTAAAATCATTTTAACCCTATTTAAAAATATTTAACCAAGGTAAAAATATAGGGCAACCCGAGAGCACCAGTCGACTAGAATACTTTTGGTCGACCCAAGCTTATATGGTTCGGTCGACCGGGCTAGAAATGAACTGCCTAGGTTGTAACGACCCAGAAAATATCCATATTCAAATATTAAAGAGAGAGGAAAATAGATACAGAAACAGAAGGAGGCCGTAGACGAATACAGGGTCTCGTCGACGAAATCTGTGAAGGACTCGTTGACGAACACAAGGTTTCGTCAACGAAATCCCCTGTTCTATAAATAGTTGAAATCCGAGATTTTTATCATTTTCCTCCGAGCTCTCTCTCTCCTCTCTCTCTCTTTTTCTCTCTCTACAACTCTCTCTCCCTTCTCTCTTCATTTTCGGCCCCACTAGTCGCCGGATCGAAGATTCGAAGCTACCACGACGCTCCTGGTGGAGTTCTCCACAAATCTGCTGGAGCAGATCGTCGAGAAAACGAAGTGGGATTTTATCCCAAATTCTGGGTAAGGTCTTTTATTGAGTTTTTAACTTCCTGACAGTTATAGAAAATGATGTAGATTAGGAAATACTGATGTTCTGTTCTGGGGGATTGCATTTTCAGGATGTCGGGTTAGGAATCCTGCGGGTATACAGCCAGATTTTTATAGGAGTTTTTCAAAGTTGAGGTAAGGGAAATATGCTATGCTAGGAGTTTTAATAGAGTTAATTGAGATTTCATGAGCATATTTTTTATGTGAGTTTGTTATACTATTTTTATAGAAAATGAGCATAAATGTTTGTGTGGCCTAAGTAGACTTTTCATGTGAAGAATGAATTTATACAGTTGTTATGAAACATCATACTATACTAAATACAAAGATACAGATAGTATATATATATATATTTGATATGGTTTTCCAGTATATGAGATTATACAGAGATAGATTTATATTCGCAGAGAAATGTACATGCATATACAGTTTTATATGAATAATTCATGAAACGATTATATACATATATCCAAATACATGTATACAGATGCTCAGATCAGTATTTTATATTACAATTTATTGTAGAATGGTACATACATATATACAGTGTTATAACGTGCCATGTTTTTCCTATTACCATAACATACAGAACACAGACAGAGTATATATACAGAATACACGGATAGATATACAGAGGTGGCATCAAGATGTTACAGATACAGTGTTTACAGTACAGAAAGACAGAGTTATGGTAATTTTGGAAACACGATGAAAACAGTAAAAGAGTATATATATATATATATATAGTATCAGATCCCTGAGGAAAGTTACATAGACAAACACAGATTACAGAGCACGGTACCGTTGCTAGATACAGATAGAGTGCAACCACATAACTCAGATAGTATATGGGTACCGCCAGCCATGCTCGGAGAGTATGCAGCTCCCCAGTACACTGGATTGAGGGGGCCGGTTTGATGAGGTAGTAGCCAGTCTCGAGCTTAGGAGGGGATGTAGTTTGGCTGGGCTGAGGTAGTGTAGAGTATGATGACCTATTTGGAGGGCCGACCAGATAGAGTCCCGCCTACCGGCCGCACAACCCTGTCATGAGGGGTCAAATCATGATGTACAGAGTCCCAAGGATAAAGTACAGATATTTATATGTTTACAATTTTACAATATAGTATGATATTATCAGTATGAAAAGTAGAAAAATACGGATGATATAGTGTACTTTAAATTGAGAAGGAAAGATATGTTTGAAAGATATGATTTACAGATTGTTTATTGCATTACAAAACAGTTATTATTTTAAAAGCATACTTAACTTAGTTGCCACACACTAGTGATAGCATATTTCCACTTACTGAGCATCGACTCACCCCTTTATTCTCACATTTTTCAGGTGAGCTAGATAGGCGAGCAAATCAGGCTCGCGGATCGAGAGAGTGTTTGGTCACCCTGGTTATAGGGTGAGTTTTTGGCAGAGATGTGTATATTTTTGGGATAGATAATATTGGAGTGGCATTTTTGTGTATGGTCTGTATATTCTAGAATCAAGTATTGTACAGTTTATGTATAAATGGTTTCATGATTTATGTTTCCGTTGCATAGGAATGTTTACTATATATATATAAAATGATAAGAATTTTGAGGTCGTTACATAGGTCGGTCGATCGGATGAGTATTTTCGAGGCAATTTTTTCCAAATCAGCGAGATTCGGTCGACCGGGGTAAAAATGAACTAACTGGTCGGTCGACTAGAACGGCATATCTGAGGCGATTTTTCAAAATTAGCGCGGTTCGGTCAACCAAGGCTCGAATGAACTAAGTTGGTCGGTTAACCAAACCGTTGGGACAACTCCCGAGGACACTCAGTCGACCAAGTTGGTTTAATACAAATTTCGCTCGACCGACCAAGAAGTCAAACTATTAACTTCAAGGGTATTTAGTCGACCGAGGTCAAATGAGCTTTAGAAGCTCAATCGACTGGACTACGGTCAACATGTTGAACCAGACCTGATTCAGTCGACCAAGGGCAAAAGACCTATATAGGTCGGTCGACCGAAAGTGCATAACTTGTGCAGTTCGATCCTATTTTATTCCACAATCACCCTATTCAAGTGCCTAACGCATACAAGTGCAATGGTGAGTGTCCTAAGGTACTTTTTAGGTCTTTTTGAAGACACCAAAAAAATTCGGTGTCGGTCAACCTCCCTAAGGTATTTCTAAGGTCATTTTTAGTTTATAGTTGGTTTGAGCTTACCTATTAGATCATGCATGTGATGTGTGTGAGCTTATTACAAACTAATTCTTGTTTACTATTACAAACCCTTTGCATAGAAATGAAATACAATACAATCGTAAATTGGGTCTTCAGCTTCAATTCCTCTTTGTGCTATCGCTATGATTTGCCAATTAGAATACCTGCACATCAACTCGAAAGATATTAAATACCTGAGTATTTGTCATAATCAAAACAGGGATATGACCTATAAGGTCAACAGGAGGTATGCTTAGTATGGAAACTATTTTTTGAATTTCCTACTGATGCCGATGGGGAGGTATGCTCAGTGTGGAAACTATGTTGTGAAGTTCCTACTAGTGCCGATGGGGAGGTATGCTCAGTATGGAAACTATGTTGTGAAGTTCCTACTGATTCCGACGGGGAGGTATGCTCAGTATGGAAACTATGTTTTGAAGTTCCTATCGGTGTCAATGGGGAGTTATGCTCAGTATGAAAACTATGTTGTAAAGTTCATACTGATGTCGATGGTGTAACGCTCCAAACCCAAAAAGGGGGGGTTCGAAGGGTTATTCTAAAAATAAATCCCTGATACCAAATAATTAAACAATGGAAGATCTCTATAACAATTAGCAGAGTACGAAAAATCATCCTTTATTACAATTAAAATCTCAGTATCATAGTAAAGTTATGAACTTATCAAAAATATAAATAAAATATCAACAATATCTCCAACATCAATTTAATACATCCTTAGGAATTTCAAAATAAACCAAAGTAACAAAATTAACGTTTATTCTAAACCTCTCTATCTAGTCCCACTCATGCGTCACTGCCCTACTCTGATCACTATTGTACTCCATATGGCATCAGAAAAATATTGGATAATCATGGGGTGAGACACCTCTCAGTAAGAAGGAATAAATTATTATCAGTGTGTGGCCAATGAGTTTTAGTATATCATATATAAATAACACTTAATACGTGTATCATATAAATAACTCTATACACTGTATAGGTCATGCTGACATATAAAGCAATATATCCTTCAGTGACCACATTTGGTGCGTACCCAAACACTCGCTAAAATTAGGCTCTCTTCTAGCACCCTACCCTGTATAGTAGGCCTACTTAGCTTGCCTTCCCAATCCAGCAAGCCCTCGGACTAAGTCCAGAGGATTAGAGCGTTACGTATCGCCATCCTCCTCTGCCATGATATCATAAAACATATCCCTCAGATATACAATAGCACAATACCACGATGCCATATTCATAATTATAATAACCCAGAAAAAAAAAGAGTTATTAAATAAAAAAATATTATTAATTAATTAAAATTATTAATCGATTAATTAGTTAAACATTATTAAATTAATGTATTAAAGAAACAAATTAAAGGAATAAAAAAATAAATTAAATTAAAATTATTTATTATTAATCAATTAATTAATTAAGTATTGTTAAATTTGATTTACTAAATAAATAATATGATATATATATATATATATAATATTATTGTTATTATTATCATATGATAAAGTAAGTAAAAAGGGAAAAAAAAAAGATAAAGAAAACATACCTTGAACTTGCGTCTCTCTCAGCGCCTCTCTAGAACTCTCTCCTTCTCTCTCTATCTCAATCGTCCACTCCTCCATCTCCTCTCACTCCCCCCTCATTTCTCAACGATATTCAACCGATCGGGAAACGGAAATTGTTGTTGGATTCTTAACTCCGCCACCGATATTTGTACTAGAGCGAATTTGTCGTGGGAGCGGCGTAGGCACCATTCCTAGGGTAAGACAACTTTTCCCTAATTTCTCAATTTCTTGTTAAATTTGCCATTAAATCGATGATCAGGCACCACCACGGGGTCCTAGTCGTGATTGTCGTAATTTTGACATGAGTAAATTTCTAATTGGGGTTTTCTAAGCCCTACTCCAAAGCGAGAGTGAGATTTAGGAAATTTGGCAAATTAGTTATATTTGAGGGTATAACTGCTTATTTGGTATTTAAGGGCCTAGGAAATATTAAACTAGTATTTTATTTAGGATTATTTAATGAAACTAAGATTTTTGATTCAGGATCCGGGTGAGCGCTGCAGGTATTTTTCGGGGTCCTTATTGGCGCAGTTTAAGAAACCAAGTAAGGGGAAATTATATATTAAATCAGATTTTATGAAATTAAACGTAATAATTTATGTTATATTATATGTATGTTTTGGTGTGAATTATTAAAATGTCAACCATGTAAAACTATGATTTCTGAGCCTAGGACCACTTATTTAGTTATGTATTTGTGGAAATGAACTGAAAAAAAGTGGAAGGAATTATCTAGATAATTATGTAAGAAATGGAAATAGTATTTTCAGTAATTAAATGTTAAATGTGAGTTTGCTTATTTTATAGGAATACATATAAATTTTTACTATTAAATTGTGTGGCATGAGATTTTGTGCAAATAAATGTTAAATGTATGAGATGTAAGCTAAGTAAGTAAAGTATTAAGAATCAAATATGATATGGACAATGTTCTCTGTGTATGTTAAATGCAACCATTTAAATGTAAGATAACTGAAAGACAGCCATGTTAGTAGATTCTAGCACACTTCTGTGTAGACTAACTGATGACATCTAAAAAGAGCTGTAGACTAATTGACGATGGCTAAAGACCAGCTGTAGTACAAAGGAAAGAAAGGAAAATGTAATGTAATGGCAATGAAATGATAAAGGAATGAAATGTGAAACGTGAACGATATGAATGGAAAGGGTCACTTAAAGTGAAATGCAATGCAATGTTTAAGCTATGAACATGAACATATATGTATGATTGAATAATGTCAGAAAGAATAATGTATTATATTATTATAAGTATTTATATATGTAGAACATGCTACGTTTGAGCGGGGCGCACTCTTTGCCCGAGGGCTTGCTGAGTAAAGCGAGTGCACTAATACTTTCAGATATGGTAGTAGCTGCATAACGTACTAGGGCAGAGGGAATCTACTTGTATGGGCGGGTAGATTTTCCTATCTTTAGTGCCTTTGCCGGTAAGCTATTGTTGAAAGGTATGAGTACGAGATCAATTTAATACTTGAGAGCTTGCTGAGTAAGGTGAATGCCTTGGTATGCTTTAATTGTGACCTTCGGGTTGCCAAATGTATCAGAGCAGAGGGGTGCTACTTGTATGGGCGGGTAATCACCCCTATCCTTGGGTAATCTCGTGTATTAAATCTTTTGCATATGTTTGGTTAGGATCAGAGAATGATTTCAGAAATTATGTTAACGATTTTCAAATGTTAAATATTATGTTGTTATATAGACTCATGTTGGTCATAGACTGTTTTAATATATTGTTTCTTCGCTTACTGAGATGTGTCTCACCCAAATATAAATGTATTTTTTTTTCAGGATTTCCACGAGATTGAGTTTAGAGAGCTCGAGGTTTTATAACATTTTTGGGAAATAGAAAAAGAAAAGAGTATATTTTTTTGCTAATTTTGAGATGTATATTTTATATTTTATGTTTTATGTATTGAAATCTTTAGATAGATGAATAGTTGTGAATACTAGTATTTGGGGTTATGTTTTGGAGACATGTATATATGCGATTACGGGTGGATGCATGATTTATTATGGTGTATAGATAGTTTGAGAAAACTCTTGTATTATATTTGTTTTTGAGAGATTATATTTATGTTTTCCGGTGCGGACATGATATGAGAATATGGATTATCAGGTAAATGAATAGATTAGTAGCACTCCGGGCCCACGTAGGGGGGGTGGGGGCGTTACAGATGGTATCAGATAAATGTCCAGCCGGAAGTGTGATTAGATTGACATCGCCTGGATATGGAAATATTAGAGTATTAGGTTAGGGATGATTTATACCAGAGTATAGGATTGAGTTGCGATAAGGATAGGAATGAGTAGATTAATATACCGTTAGGAATTCTGAGTTGTGTTTCCTAAACTTGTGGGCAGAAATTCCTTGATGGTCTTCTGTGTTTTTCTGAAGAAGTAGCTAGCTTCAGAAAATCATGGTAAATCCATTGATGGTTATGTTTCCGAGCAAAGAAATTATAACTCAAGATTTGAACTCGAAGGTTAGGTTAGTTGATTTTAGAGGTTATGGTATCAAGAGAAACCAGCAGATACCACTAGGCAGTGGTCGACGAGCACGTAGTTATACAATGGTCCTGGATGAAGCAGATAAAACCAAAGGGGCAGGTATGAATTTATGTTTAAGATGATGATGATTTTATTTAATTATTAATGATGCAAAAATTTATTTGGGAGATATATTTACTAAATAGTATGAGGTATAGTAAATCGTAAAATTATGGAAATGAAAAATTAGGTAACGAATTTCGATGACGAAATTTCTTAAAGGAGGGAAGAATGTAATAACGTAGAAAAAAAGAGTTATGAAATAAAATATATATATTATTAATTAATTAAAATTATTCATCAATTAATTAGTTAAATATTATTAAATTAATGTATTAAATAAGCAAGTAAAAGGAATAAAAAATTAAATTAAATTTAAATTATTTATTATTAATCAATTAATTAATTAAGTATTGTTAAATTTTATTTATTGAATAAATAGTATGATATATATATATATGTATATATATATATATAATATTATTATTATCATAAAATAAAGTAAGTAAAAAGGAAAAAAAAAGGATAAAGAAAACTTACCTTGAACCTGCGTCTCTCTCCTTCTCTCTCTATCTCAATCGTCCACTCCTCCGTCTCCTCTCACTCCCGCCTCATTTCTCGACGGATATTCGACCGATCGGAAAACGGAAAGTGTCGTTGGATTTTTAGCTCCGCCACTGATATTTCTTCTAGAGCGAATTTGTCGTGGGAGCGTAGGCACCATTCCTAGGGTAAGATAGTTTTTCCCTAATTTCTTAATTTCTCGTTAAATCTGCCATTAAATCGACGTTCAGGCACCACCACGGGGTCCTAGTCGCAATCGTCGTCATTTTGACATGAGTAAATTTCCAATTTGAGTTTTCTAGGCCCTACTCCAAAACAAGAGTGTGATTTGGGAAATTTGACAAATTGGTTATATTTGAGGGTATAACTGTTTATTTGGTATTTAAGGGCTTATGAAATATTAAAATAGTATTTTATTTAGGATTAATTTAATGAAATTAGGATTTTTGATTCAGGATCCGGGTGAGCGCCGCAGGTATTTTTTGGGATCCCTATTGGCGTAGTTTAAGAAAGCAAGTAAGGGGAAACTATATATTAAATCAGATTTTATGAAATTAAAGGTAATAATTTATATTATATTATATGTATGTTTTGGTGTGAATTATTAAAATGTCAACCAGGTAAAACTATGATTTCTGAGCCTAAAACCACTTATTTAGTTATGTATTTATCGAAATGAACTGAAAAAAAGTGGAAGGAATTTTCTAGATAATTATGTAAGAAATGAAAATTGTATTTTCAGTAATTAAATGTCAAATGTGATTTCACTTATTTTACAAGAATATGTATGATTTTTTACTGTTAAATTGTGTGGCATGAGATTCTGTGCAAGTAAATGTTAAATGTATGAGATGTAGGCTAAGTAAGTAAAGTATTAAGAATCAAATATGATATGGACAATGTTGCCTGTGTATGTTAAATGCAACCATGTAAATGTAAGATAACTGAAAGACAGCCATGTTAGCAGATTCTAGCACACTTCTGTGTAGACTAACTGATGACATCTAAAAGGAGCTGTAGACTAATTGACGATGGCTAAAGACCAGCTGTAGTACGAAGGAAAGAAAGGAAAATGCAATGTAATGGCAATGAAATGATAAAGGAATGAAATGTGAAACGTGAACGATATGAATGGAAAGAGTCACTTAAAGTGAAATGCAATGCAATGTTTAAGCTATGAACATGAACATATATGTATGATTGAATGATGTCAGAAAGAATAATGTATTATATTATTAGAAGTATTTATATATGTAGAACATGTTCCGTTTGAGCGGGGCGCACTCTTTGCCTGAGGGCTTGCTGAGTAAGGCGAGTGCACTAATACTTTCAGATATGGTAGTAGCTGCATAACGTACTAGGGCAGAGGGAATCTACTTGTATGGGCGGGTAGATTTCCCTATCCTTAGGGCCTTTGCTGGTAAGCTATTGTTGAACGGTGTGAGTACGAGATCAATTTAATACTTGAGAGCTTGCTGAGTAAGGTGAGTGCCTTGGTATGCTTTAATTGTGACCTTCGGGTTGCCAAATGTATCAGAGTAGAGGGGTGCTACTTGTATGGGCGGGTAATCACCTCTATCATTGGGTAATCTCGTGTGTTAAATCTTTTGCATGTGTTGGGTTAGGATCAGAGAATGATTTCGGAAATTATGTTAATGATTTTCAAATGTTAAATATTATGTTGTTATATAGACTCATGTTGGTCACAGACTGTTTTAATATATTGTTTCTTCCCTTATTGAGATGTGTCTCACCCGAATATATATGTATTTTTTTTTCAGGATTTCCTCGAGATTGAGCTTAGAGAGCTTGAGGTTTTATAGCATTTTTGGGAAATAGAAAGAGAAAAGAGTACATTTTTATGTTAATTTTGAGAGGTATATTTTATATTTTATGTTTTATGTATTAAAATCTTCAGATAGATGAATAGTTGTGAATACTAGTATTTGGGGTTATGCTTTAGAGACATGTACATATGTGATTACAAGTGGATGCATGATTTATTATGGTGTATAGACAGATTTAGAAAACTATGGTATTATATTTGTTTTTGGGAGATTATATTTATATTTTCCGCTGCGTACATGATATGAGAATGAGGATTATCGGGTTAATGAATGGATTAGTAGCACTCCGGGCCCATGTAGGGGGGGTCGGGGCACTATAAAAATGGTCTTCCCATATTACTGTTAATAATTCACGTGATCCTAATAGGTTTATTTTATACAATAAGTTGAAATATTCTCATGCCATACATTTAAATAATAAATCATACTTTGATAACATTCATATACTCATATGCCTCATATTATAATCATATATTCAGATTTGAGACCAACATAATATCCATTCACTCATATTTCATACTTTAATTGGTTAATCTTTTTAAAACAACTTACATAACTTATTCCCCTTACCTGTTCCTGAAAATATGCCTAAAACGTTCGAAGGATGGAAACCCTAGCTTTACAAAACCGCAACGGGAAGGGAGTCGGTAGCCTAGAGAAGAGAGAGAGATGATCGGAGAGTGAGAGGGAGCTCCGGGAAGTGTTAGGAGAGAGAAGGACAAATGAGGGATGTGAGAGAGAGAGAGAGAGAGAGAGAGAGCACTTCGAAGCCCTAGGAGAGAGAGAATATAAGCTTAAACCTATTTATAGAGATGCTAGCCTGCAGGAAATCGTTGACAGTTTTTCTGGGCTTCCTGAAATCGTCGATGGTTTGGCAGTTTAATGGCTCTCAATTGTTTAAAATCGTCAACGTTTTTTCCTGAGCTCAGTGAAACCATCGACGATTTGGGGTCCTACTAAATTGATTTTCCTTCTTTCCTTCTCTTTTTATTCCTATTTTCTTTTATGGGTTTAGGTTCCTACAAATGGGGAGGGATGCTCAATATGTATTTCATAATTAAATGTATGGAAACTGTGGAAATTCTGTCGTGTTTTGTAAGATACGTATATGTAGATTTATGTCAACAGGGAAAATTTATTGTACCAAAGCTTGTTTTGAGAAGGAAATATGTCTTTTCAAATATATAGGTGTGAGTATAGTTTTATATGATTTCACAGTTAAAGTTAAATTAATTAATGGATGTATTTTTACTACACTAAAACTCATCTGTCACACACTGATAATAATCTATTCCGTCATGCTGAGAGGTGTCTCACCCCATCATTATCTATTTTTTTTTTTTCAGATGCCATGAGGAGCAAAATAGTAATCAGAGTAGCGCAGTGGAAGCGTGAGTGAGATAGAAGGTTTTATTTAAAATAGATTTTTATTAAATTATGTTTTTTGATGTATTTAGAATTTTAGGGGTGTTAATTGTAATGTTGGAAACGATATTATTATATTGGGATGATTTAGTACTCTGGTAATTATTAATAAGGTCTTCCACTGTATGAAATATTCAGGTCATTACAGGTGGTATCAGAGAATTTTAAATGAAAATTTTCAAGTCGCCACAGCACATCAACGTGACAGCAGAAAAAAGAAGGGGATTTGAAAAATCTTGTTTTGGGGTTTTTCATTCCAAAAATAATTTTAACAATTTGAAATAATTTTTGCACATTTATAAAATTATTTTCAATGAAATATAGGGTCTAAATAAGGTCACCTATGAGTTTTTTCACATAATTAACGATAGTGTACTCACATAGGTCCTATTTGCAAAATACATGACATAAATTCTTTTAATTCTTCAAGCTTGGACTTCATGTGCTTTATAATCATAGTGATAGTCTTCAAGCTTGTTCTTAATAAGCTCCATGTTCGTAGCCAAATAACATCGTATTGTACACTTCATGGTTTTCCAATTTGCATATGTTATTGTGCTCAATACTTTAATACTTATATATTCACTTAGTAGCACAATTAGATGTCTTGGTTTGTCATTATCGAAACGTGATGATACCTAGAAAAATCAAGAGGCAGTACGGTTGTAGAAAGGGAAAAATGAGGATGCATCAAACATATTAGACTTTATCCCTAAATTTGGAATTTATAAGTATAGGAACAAAACATGATTCTAGTAGTTATAGTGGTTATCAATCGACACAGGACACTTCCTCACAGTCATCATATGGACAACCATTTCCATATGCATATGAGCAGGCACAACAATATGGAAATCAACAACCACATGCCTATTGGTATGGATAAATAGGGCAAAAATGTGGGTATGACCAACATGCAAATGTAGAGCAATCCAATGGATATACACTACAAGTAAAACTTGCAAGGAGACATCCTAGTACAAGAAGATTTTCTGGCCGAGTAGAAACTGCCATGAATTAGATAACTATGAAGGAGTATAAACAACACATCAACACCTATCTCAATATTTTGGAAATTATTTGACAATAAGTGATTATTGTAAACAATGTATGTCATCTTTAAATCTCAATGATAGGGATAGGATAGATGACTTTGAGCCACCAAGAAACTTCATGTGGTATTAAATCATTTAATGTATGATATTTATTGAAAATGTAGTTATTTAAAATAATAAATTTGTTGACTTAAATCATCAAATGAGTAGTTCCAGAACTTTATAATCATCTGAATGTTCTTCACTTCACAACTTGTTTCATGATATGCAGTTTAATACCCTACAGAGTAAAAACTTATCATATATGCATTTTTAATGTATTTTGACACCATATTAAGCATAATAATTTATTTTAATATTTCCTGAAGTTTTAGTTTAAATTTCCATCATTTACTATATATTTCTGTACTTTTTTTTAAGTTGAAATCAAAATCAAAATTTCTATCAAAATTTTCCATAAATTGAGACCATCAAATTTCCATCGAAATAGAAATTTCAATATGGGTTTTCTATTAGCATAGTTTAAGAAATTAGGTAAGGGAATAAATTAAGTCAGTATTTTTCATGAAAATATTTACTATTTTACAACATTTTATTCCAGGAAATTATTCCTGTCTTCTCGTCGACGAGACCACGTGGCAACAACATGTATAAAAGGGTTTAGGGAAGCTTCTTGGCGAAGGAAAACTATTTTTCCTCCAAATTTCTCTCTCTAAAACGCCCCTTTGCCTTCTCTCTAACTTTTCATTCCGGATTCTGCCTGAATTGACGATCGAAGATCGCTACGGTGTTCTAGGGAAGATTTTCTACACATCTAGCGTAGCAGTTTCCTAAACTGGGCTTTTCGGGAAACGCTCCTAAGTTGAGGTAAGGGTTAAGATTCTTAGTTTTGGGGTTCTAAAGGTTTATTTAAGGTTTATAGGTTGTGAAAATGTAGAAATAGTAGTGTATTTGGGGTTTATTTAATTAAATTAGGGTTTTTGAATCAGGGTCCGGGTGAGCGTCACTGGCATCTTTTGGGGATTCCTGTTGGCATAATTCAAGAAAACGAGTAAGGGAAAAAATATATTAAACCAGGATTTTATGATTTAAATAGATAAAAAAAAATGGATAATTTATGCACATGTATATGTTTTCTTATGGGTTAAAGATGTCAACCATTTAAATTTCGTTTTCTGATCCTAGGGCTGTTCTATTAGATATGTATATGTGAAAATGGACTAATGAAAGTGAAAGATTCTTCAGGGTAATTGTGTAAGAAATGACGGGTATATTTTCGGTATATAAATGATAAATGAGGGTTGGCTTATTTTACAAAGCATATTTGAAATATATTTCTAAATTGTGTGGCATGAGTAAAATGGAAATTATGTGATGAATTATGATATGTACATTTATGAGATGTTGGGAATACTGAAATGCGATAAAAATATGTATTGGGTGTGTATTGTTTGATATGATATGAGATCCACGTAAGGTGGACTTTACACGAGATCCACGCAATGTGGACTGTTACAGATGATGTATATGACACGAGATCCACGTAAGGTGGACTTTACATGAGATCCACGTAATGTGGACTGTTACATGAGATCCACATAGGTTGGACTTTACATGAGATCCACGTAATGTAGACTGTTACATGAGATCCACGTAGGTTGGACTTTACATGAAATCCACGTAATGTGGACTGTTACATGAGATCCACGTAGGTTGGACTTTACATGAAATCCACGTAATGTGGACTGTTACATGAGATCCACGTAGGTTGGACTTTACATGAAATCCACGTAATGTGGACTGTTACATGAGATCCACGTAGGTTGGACTTTACATGAGATCCATGCAAGGTGGACTTTATATGAGTTTTATTTAATGTGAACTATGAAAGTGAACTACGTAATATGAACTACTGAGTACATGAAAAGATGTATATACAGAGATAACATATACCAAGTAAAGTAAGAATGAATTGTATATTGCAATATCAGTATTCACGCTATTATGATATGTATTTATACGGGTGGGGCAAACTCTTTGCCCGAGGGCTTGTTGAGAAAGGCAAGTGCCCTAGTAGGTATCAGATGTAGCATTAGGCTGCATAACGTACTAGGGCAGAGGGAAACTACTTGTATGGGCGGGTAGATTTCCTTATTCTTGGGAGCCTTTGCTGGTAAACCATTGTATGAACTGTGTGAGTACGAGATTACTTCTTCACCTGAGGGCTTACTGAGTATGGTGAGTGCGTTGGTATGCTTCAGTTGTGACCTTTGGTTGCCTAAAGTATCAGAGTAGAGGGGTGCTACTTGTATGGGCGGGTAATTACCCTTATCCTTAGGTTTTTCTCGTGGGTAAAATATCTTGCATGTGTTTGATTAGGTTCAGAAAATGATTTCAAAAATTATGTTAAAGATCTGCAAATGTTGAATATTACGTTGATTATAATCTCATGTTGGCCACATGCTATTTTAATATATTGTTTCTTCCCTTACTGAGATGTGTCTCACCCGAATGCAAATTTACCTTTTTCAGGATCTCCACGGGATCGAGCTTAGAGAGCTCGAGATTATTATAGCATTTTTGGTTATAGAAAGGAAAAAAAGTATAAACTTGATGATACTTTTGGGTTGTATAAATTTATGTTTTATGTTTTAAGTCTTCTGGGAAATGGATGGTTGTGAGTACTGGAAGTTGTGGATTATGTTTTTGGAGTTATGTATATACGTGGTTACAAGTGGATGTATGATTTATGTTGGATTGTATATAGATGTAGAAAACTCTGGTATTATACTGATTGTAGATTGTAGTTATGTTTTCTGCTGCTTAAATATTAAAGGAATAATAGGTAAAGGAAAATGGATTACGTGGCACACGGGTCCCACCAAGCGGGTTTGAGGCTCCACGAAGCACGATTTATTCATGTATAATGCATCGGACCGGATTTATGGGTTAAGGGCATTACAACAACCCCACTCTATAGTTATATAGGTAAAACCATCAAGTATGCACTGTAATTAAGCACATATCCCGTAAGGGCAATGGAATTCAATAAGAGCAAGAGCTCAACTTAACACATTACAGTCTTGCACTATCCTCACCATAAGAATGAACATTTATAAATTCAATGACAGTGTATACATGGGCAATCAATTACTTGTTATTATTCACATAAACATATTACATAGGATTTCCAATCACATAAATTAAGTTACCATTACCTTTGACGTTTGGTTATAGGCATAAATCTCATTTCCCTCTATGGGTCACACACTAGCATTTACTTAGTGATTTAGTTAGAGAATCAGCTAAATTCATATTTGAGCTCATATAATGTAAGAAAATTGCCCCCTCACTCAGCATTTACTTTGCAACATCATGTCTTAAACATAGATGCCTAATTTTCTCATTATATATATATTGCACAAGTTACCTTAGTTTAGTAATCACATCACAGACACATATGGAATTAGCTTCATCCATAAAAGGAGTTGCAAATTGCACACAAGTTGAAGCTTTGGAAAGAATACTTGTAGATCTATTCAATGACATCAATTTTAACTTGTGAAATTTTATGAGGAAAATTAGTTTTTGCCACAAAATAACAAAAGATTGGTCCTAGCAGTTTTTGAAAACTAGGCCTAAGTTTTTCTATAGAACTCCAAATTGTGCATCCTTTAATGTGTTGGAAAGAACACTCAAAGATATTTCCAATGGAATCAACTTTGAATTATGAAACTTCTTGAGAAAAATTAGTTTTTCCCACAAAGTGAACTCCTAAACTGTTTTAGTGCACATAACTATTAAGAGCAGTTTTTGAAAAAATATGCATGTCTCTCTACTGAGCTCCAAATTGCGCACCATTTAATGCGTTGGTAAGATTACTTGTAGATCTATTCAATGACACCAAATTATATTAGTGAAACTTCTTACCACAAAGTTTACATCAATTTTCTCCACAAAGTGCAATGCTAATTAAGCTGCTTTAGTATCGCATATGACTGCAAAGAGTAGTTTCGGAAAAATATACATGCCTTTTTACCAAGCTTCAAATCGCGGAACATTTGAAGAGTTGGCAAGAAAATTCATTGAATGTTTATATGAACATATTTCACAGGATCTCCAATCACATAAATTGAGTTACCATCACCTTTGACCTTTAGTTATAGGCATAAGTCTCATTTCCCTCAATGAGTCATACACTAGCTTTTTACTTAGTGGTTTAGTTAGAGAATTAGCTAAATTCATGTCTTAGCTCACATAATGCAGGAAAATTATCCTCTCACTCGACATTTACTTTACAATATCATGTCTCAGATGTATATGCATATTTTCCCATTATAATTTTTTTTTTTTTTTTGCATAAGTTATTTTAGTTTTGGCGATCACATCACATAAACATATTTGGAATTGGATCCATAAAAGAAGTTCCAAATTGCACACAACTTGAAGCCTTGGAAAGAATACTTGTAGATCTATTCAATGATATCAAATTTAACTTGAGAAACTTTATGAGAAAAATTATTTTTCGCTACGAAGTACGTGACCAAGCTGTTTTGGCATGCTCAGGGTAGTTTTGAAAAACTAGGCATGAGTTTTTCTATAAATTGAAAGATTCGGCATAAGTTTTCTATAAAACTCCAAATTGTGCATCATTTAATATGTTGAAAAGAACACTCATAGATCTTTCCAATGGAACCAACTTTGAATAGGAAACTTCTTGAGAAAAATTAGTTTGTCACACAAAGTGAACTTCTAAACTGTTTCAGTATCACAAATGACTACTAATAGTAGTTTAAAAAAAAATATGCATGTCTCTCCACTGAACTCCAAATTGCGCACCCTTCAATGTGTTGGTAAGACGACTTGTAGATCTATTCAATGATACCAAATTCTATTTGTGAAAATTTCTATCACAAAGTGCACATAAGTTTTCTCCCTAAAGTGCACACTAGTTTTCCCTATGTGCGCAATGTTAAACTGCTTCAGTATAACATATTTCTACTAAGAGTAGTTTAAAAAAAAAAAAATATGCATGTCTTTATACTAAGCTTCAAATTGCCCAACATTTGATGAGTTGGTAAGAAAACTTACAGACTATTCAATGACACCAAATTTGATTCGTGAAATTTTTACTGAATTTCATATCTCAAGTATAGAAAGGTTTATTGGGTATTTTGTCACTTTGATCATTCCAACCCAAGCATGGACGGGATTCTCAAGCATCATAACACTAGGTAAGTGCTAAGAGGTGACTAATAACATTGGTCCCTACTATGAAAACCTTTTATTACCAAAATTATCTTAAATTAATGACCATAATGATTTGACAAATAATCAAGGAGTTTTCATAGACACAATATTTTGTATTTGTCAGTTTTCTATATGATATATAAATAGTTTTTCATACTAGTTCTGAACTAGTCGTTTCATAATCATTGTCTTAAAAGGTCTGCTACAACGACTTCCAAAACCTTGACCAAAATATATTGGTTGTAATGATATAATAGTGACTTATAATCCTTAATAGAAATCACTACTAAAACCTATACTTGTGGTTATACCTCTTTTCATTGGCGCTTATGAATGCTACTTAAGTCTTAATATTTTAATCAACAAACTATAATAAATTACAATGACATTGTCATTGAATAGAATGAAGCAGATAAAAAAACACTATTTAAAAAAAAATTAGAACATGTTTATAGTGGCGGAAATTACAACTAATATCCATTAATTCATTCATACACATTATAAATAAAAGGGTTAGAGTACACTCATGTAATTATATGGGTCACAAATAGGTGACCCATTTAGACTTATTTATTAAATGAGTTAGATGGGTGTACTAGCTTAACTCATTAATCCATTTAAATTTTCAACCTTATTAATTATAATAATAATTAATCTATTTAATTTATCACATTTAAAAATATTCTACTAGTAACTAATATTATAATTTGAATCTTTATGTGCATAATGTAATTATGTACTGTTCGGTTGAATATTATATATTACCTACATAATTTGATTTGATTTTCAAACTCATTAATATGCATGCATGTTCATTATTGCATAATTTGTTTTAAATATGTTCGTAATTATGTAGGTATAAATTATAGTATTATAATTATGTAGGTATGTAATTATAATATTATTATATACTTATCATTTGTAATTAAATTGTATAATTACATAATTAAAATTACATTTGAAAATCTACTTGTATAATTTTATAATTATGGACAACTTGATTACAATATGTACATAAGTACGCAATTATGTATACATACGTAATTTGATTTATTTTAATTTTTCAAACCAATTAATATGCATGCATATACATACTTTACAAAATTAGTTCAATTTAGATATTGTTATAATTTTATACGTATGTAATTATAGTAATGTTGATTACAAATATCATTTAAATTAAACTGAATGATTGCATAATTAATACCATTTTAAGAAAATCTATTATCATAATTTTGTAATTACGAACGATGCAGTATGAATATATTCATAACAACACAATTGTGAATGTATGCAATTGGTTTGATTCATACACCTACAACATGTATGTATGTAATTACATATTTAGTATTAACTTTTTGAGTCTGATCCTTGTTTTGATGCTGACAAACCACAAGTCTCTTATGTGTGTATTTAGTGTATGAGCATGTTTACATTTCAATACACATATAAGAGAAAGGAAAAGTGGAAGCCAAGACAGACCTTAAAGCACATTCGACTTGGCGTATTCCATAAAGACGGAAGAGTAAAAGAAAAGAAGATATATATATTATTTGTAATGCATTTAGTTTTTATTTTTGGATTGTAATAATGCATATCTTGCATGATGTGGATGAAAGCTCAAATGACCATAGACTGACCTTAGAGAACCAAAAATTTCATAGAAAACCCTCTTCTTAAAATTCCGAACTCATACACATAGGGTTAAAAAGGTTCAGGTCAAAAACAAGGCCAAACTTACATTTTTAGCAAGGCTCGGTCAACCGACCCCTTCGCGTTCAAACTAGCTCAGTCGACCAACCATTCCTCAAGGGGAATACTATATTTTTATTCAAGCTCGGCTGACCAGCCATTTTTATAACTGATAAGCCCAGCCGACCGACCCTTTAGAGCTTTAATATACTCAACCGACTGGCCTCACTTTTTTAGCTAGATTCGCATGCCTCAGCCAACCGGTTTGTTATCAAAGCTTCAAAGCCAGCCAACCGCTCTTCATATTTGGCCAGGTTTCTTGAGCTCGGGAGACCGGCCTTTTAGTTCAAAATAAGCCTCAACCAACCGATCACCAAAATTGGCTGATCGACCTTAAGCCTTGGCCAATCGAATTCACGAAGCTCTCCTGGAGAATCGTCTAAGGTTAGCCGACCAGCGATGTCCATGGATGATCGAACTTCTCGGGTTGGTCCAATTTTTAATGCTAAAACCATAATTTTTTATTAAACATTTTTAATAATCCCCAGCGTGTCCCAAATAGTCATATTTTTCACAGACTCTATAAATACCCTTTTATAAATTATTTCCTAACTAATGCTCAGATTATAAATTCTCTTAAATTATTTTTTACTTCATTTCTTTTATGTCTTCAAATACAAGCATATCATTTTGAGTCTCTTTCCTTCATTCATTTGAAAAATCATTTTTGAAAGAGAACATTTAATTAGGGCATTTATATCATCAAAAGCATTTTACTCTCATTCATTCTTCTATTGTTTTAAAATTATTCTTGAGAGTAAATCCTTGTTCTCTCCGCATATTTCTCTTGATAAATATTTTTGGAGAAACCACTAATAGCTAGTGGATCTTTGAGCAATCCTTTGTAAAGATTCAAAAGCTCATCTTGCACTTTATTGCAAAACTTAATTTTTTAGCTAAACCTCAATATCTCCTACACCTTCTTTATAAAAATTTTGGAGATATTTTGAGAGTTATTCAAGAAGGCTTTAAGCATATATCTATTGATATATTCATTGCTTGGAAAGCTTCTTGAATTAATCTTTGCCTAGCCCTAGGTTCTCCTATACTTTTGTTGAGAAATATTTTTGGAGAAATATTTAGTGGGCTTGAATCTTTAAAGTGCTTATCATATACATCTTACACAAAGATTGCATAATCTATTTTGAGAAAAATATACCTACTCACTTGAGCTTCATTTCATATCTTGTATGAGAGTGTATTATGCTTAAATTTGTACATCTCTACTTATTTGAGAAGCATTATATTTGTACGCAAATTTTATTTTTTTTGTATTCCAGGCGTGGCTTGAAGAGGGAGACTCGTCCTGTAAAGTGTCCCAGTTTGGCTCGAACCCGGTTAGGTGAGCTAGGATTTGCACCATCTTGTAAAGTCTACACAGTTTGGCTCTACCTAGTAATTGAGCTGAGGTGTCTCCGTCTCGTACGGAAAATTGGTTGTGGCTCAGCTCCGTAATTTGAGTTGGGGAGTCTCCACGCCGTAAGGAGAGTGTAAACGGTGATGCTCCGCCCGGTTAAGTGAGCCTTTAGTGGAATCCTCTTGCTGGTTAGCTTGAGGCAGGGACGTAAGCAGGATTGGCCGAACCCCGATAACAAATAATTGTGTCATTTCTTTCCTTATACTCTTTACATTCAGTATAAGTATGCTTATATTTAATTTGTTGTGAAAGGTATATCTATTTTAAATATTTGCATACTTGTTTATTTGTGGGTATTGGAATCTGTTTAGAAAGACCCTCGGTTGCGTAATATTGAATGCAATTTTATTTCGAGTTAGGAAGTTTTAAATTTCCAATTCACCCCCTCTTGGAAATACACCATGCCTATTAATTGGTATCATAGGCTTGTTGCAAAAAACTTAACTGCTTTGTAAAAGATCGCAATGACTCTTGTTGGTGTATCCCCATTTGGTGAGGGATAGTCACTTTCCAGGCCTCCGTTATTTTGTGGTGACAATTCACCAATTGGAAACTTAGGATGAGCATTTTTATAAAATCTATGAACTAGAGGGCATGGCAAATGATTACTAAAGGAAGTTGTGCGCAAATAAATGAAAATGATTTTAATTTGATTAATCATAATGTCATAGATATTTTATATTGTGCTTTAGAGTCTAATGACTTTCATCAGATCGTGGCATGCTCTAGCGCTAATGAAATATGGGAAAAGCCCGAAAAGATATATGGAGAGACCTAGGAAAAATAAACCGCAACTTCAGAAGCACCAAGCTTAAATGGTCAGGTAGTGGCGAATCATGGGCAAGTAGCGTTAGTAGACGAAGAGGTATATGATTCTAACTCTTCCTCTATTGATGATTCTTGTGCTAAATGCGGCTATACATCATATGTTGAATTATCTGCTGAATCTAATGATAATGCTACTGATGTTGCATGCAATGATTCATGTGGTGGTTATTGCGTTAAATTTTGTGATGAATCATGCAATGAGTTTAATGATGAAAGCATGCTCTTTAACGAAAAACTAGAAAAAACATTGTTTAAAATGCATAAGCTTCAAGTTAGGGTGTCTAAGCAGAAAATGATCTGGAAAATGGATAATAAAAGGTTGGCAATACAATTAGACAATTTAAAAGAATATCATGCCATCCTAGAAAATAGAAAAAATTAAGAAGGTTCTAAAATTCACTTGCTTGAAAGGAAAAATGGAAAATCATTCTGAGGTTGCAAGTGAGAAGATTAATTCAAATAAAACCTTAGGAGTCAAGAGAAATAAATTTTTCAAAAAGGGTTCATTTTCGAGATTCCACAGTCATAAAAATTTTCACGGCTCATCTAGCAAAAATAGGGTAAGTAAGCACAATCTTTCACATATATACAAAATTTGCTTACACTGTAAAAGGAAAAAGCTCATTCTATATAAATGTCCATCTAGGAGTGTCAGAGGCTTAGATAAGAAAATGATGTGGGTAATAAGGAAAGCAAACCTCGTAGGACAAAAGGAAGAATGGGGTAATAGAACTTACCTAATTAGTTAATTCTTCCTTAGTTCTTAGTCTTAGAGGTAGTGATGACTAAGAGGCTTAAAAAGTGGTCTGTGCCTAAAATGTTAAATCTTAGTATATGGATTCACTATACATTTCTAGTATACTAAGAACATCAGAAAATCAAGCCAATATAAAAAAATCAAGTAATGTATCAAATCTAAACTTCGGGTATCTACATCATATTGATTGGTTGAAATATGAAATTTTGGCTAAAGCATACTCTAGAATATCCACTTCCAAATGGACAACGATTCTCAATTTGTAAAATAATTCTTAATGCTTAACTCACACTCCATCCATTGCTTAAGTCTGAGCTTTTGGGAATCAATCTCATATTATGTCTCCTTTTTTCCTAAACTCATTTTTGAATAAACAAACCTAAATCAAAATTTAGTCATCACTCATATCATAAGTAAATTCCTAATCTATTAAGTGCTTATATAAAGATATCCTCTAATCTTGGTTCAATTATCTCCTCCATATGAAATCTTTACCAAACCATGATCATATCCGGTAAAGACTCTACTATTCCTTGGTTTGTATCCTTGCTCCAAATTGTAATCATAGTTGAAGGATACATTCCAATCTCCAGGGAGCTACAGTCAAAGATCATATACTCCTTAAGTGCTCTTTGTCTAAACTGTTAGGACATATTCACTTCCAAGAAAATATTTTGAATTATGTCCACTTATAATAAATACTCTTCTGAAATGAATAGTAATTCAATTGTTAAGAGTATTTATCCAATTTCATTTCATACGCTCTTGTCCTTAAGATAAATCATTTAGAGCTTTATATCGTTAGAGATGAGTTGAATGGCTAAGTTGATTGTACTAGGTCTTAATCTAGATGAATGCATAAATTTCAATAAGACCTATGCACACGCAGTTTGAATCGAAAGCCATTCGAACTTAAGCCTTTTACGCATTGAAATTCATAAAAAAAGAGGCAAGGTAGGCTTATGACACTTAAAGAAATACACATTGTGACTTTTTGGTCCTCTAAACCAAAACATGTAAAACCAAGTTTGAATTATTGAAAATATAAGACACCTGGATAAGAAAGTAGAAAAAGAGAAAGGCATAAGAAAATATAGTGCATATCTCGAGGGGAGCATTTGTCTTTCATGGCTATATAAATTAAATGCTCTCATAATTATATTTGTGCCTATTTTCCTTATGAGATAAGCACTGCAGCTCACTATCCATATTGCACTGAATGATTGAATTATTTGATGGATAGTTTATATGTTAATTGTTAGCATAAATTGTCATTGAGCTATACTGAATATCCTAAGTTGATTGAACCACCGAAATGCATGCTTGCGTTAAATGCCAACTGCATGACTGATATAGTATTGTGAATTGCATATTGGTAGTGGATATAGGTTCTCGCATGCTTGAACTGAATGGTATCTACATGATGCAGATTATTATGAATTGCTTGCTTGAATCTATTAGGGTTATATGCATGATTTTTATGGAAAAATGCTCTATTTACAGACAGCATGCTGCCGAAATTTTGATAAATTTTTCCCAAAATAAAATCATGTGCTAAAATGACTATAATATGATGATGCCAAAATATTTTTGAAAGGGTGAGTAAACGATAAATGAGAATATTAATTTTCATCCTTAGTTTGAAAATGCATGCTTAAGAATATATAGGGGAGTTGAGCTCCATCCCTAGAGAAATAGCATAAAGGACTCATGTGCATCATGCCTCGCTTTTTGAATATTGAGGCCTTTTTAAGAATCCTGAACATCATATCCGACTCTTAAATCTATATGATTAAATATGGATTGTTCTCAGGGTTACGAACATTAAATCATGCCTTAATATATCTTTTCTTATGCATTTGAAGTCTATAAGGAGACTACACTGATTGCTTGTTTGAAATGAATTAATTAATATCTAGTATAGTTGTTCTAAAAGTTTTAAAATGATTGCTTATACCGCTTGGCACATTCAGTGAAATTAATCTTTAATAAGTATAAGCAGTTCATTGCATCTAAGTTAGGAGTCAAATCGAAGTGGATAGCATCTAAAATTAAATTTCTCTTTTGTTATGCTCGCCAACATTTTTAGCTTAAATCTGTTTTTTTAATTAAATGTGGCATGTGCTTAAATGTGATGATTTTATTGAAAATCTTAATTTGAAATATATTGTTTAGCCACATTCAATTGGTTTGCCATATGATCTTGTATTCAAATTGTCTATCCTTAGATGCATATGGTTGCTTTTTCTAGTCATATTATGAGTTGCTCTTAAATGCTAAATCAAAAAAACAATGCTTGCTTGAGCATTTTATTAAAGTTTCTTTTTCAGCAAGTATCTTTCCCAGTACATTTTTATAATATCATAAGGGGAAGTATTTTTTCACAAAATATAAATTTTTATGGCAAGAAATTCTTTCATAACTAAAACTCTTTATATCTTGCCTTTTGTTTATACACACACATATTTTTTAAAATTGCATAACTGGTTCATTGACTTCATATGAAAATGCATGTGAACCTGTTAGATTGAAATCATGCTCAAACCTACTTCTTGCTATCATATGTTGTGAGCTTTGAAATAAAATATTTCACGAATCTTATGAAATATTTGAACTGCAATGCTTTGAGGATAATTCTGGTATGACGGTGTTTATCATGTCATATTTTACCGTGAATGACCAATTATACTATTGTGTGTGTTTTCTTTCAAAATTTTCAAATCAACCATAAAATGTTTTTATATGTCAAAGTTTTAAATCAAATAAGGGGAGTTCTTTTTTAAGCTAAAACTCTTTATCAAATGTTTTTAAAGCTTAGCCCTTTTACTGAAGCCAAAATGGGAAGAATTTTTCTAAGCAAAATGGAAAATATTTTGAAAATATTTTTGTAAGGGGGTAAATAATTTTAAAAAGGGGTTAAATATATGAGCTACAAGCATCACATACCTGAGTTGTATTGTTAAGACTAAATGCATGCTTAAATTAAGATGTCTTCTTTCTTGATATGCCTATGTTATATTGTCTATTCTTTAAATTATGCATATTGTTAAGGGGAGCCTTTTCAGGCTAAACCTATTTTGCTCTTGTGCATTTGTCATCATAAAAAATGGAGAGATTGTTGACTTTTTGAGTTCGATCTCTGTTTTGATGACAAAACACACGTCTCTTATGTGTGTATTTAGTGCATGAGCAGGTTTACATTTCATCATACATATGGGAAAGGAAAACTGGAAGCCAAGACGGGCCTTAAAGCACATTCAACTTGGCGTTCCATGAATACGAAAGAGCAAAAGAAAATTATATATATATATATATATATATATTATTTGTAATGCATTTAGCTCATATCTTGCATGATGTAGATGAAAGCTCAAATGACCATAGACTGACCTTAGAGAACCAAAAATTTCATGGAAAACCCTCTTCTTAAAATTCTAAACTCATACACATAGGGTTAAAAATGTTCAGGTCAAAAACAAGGGCAAACTTACAGTTTTAGCTAGGCCCGATTGACCGACCCTGTAACGTCCCAAAAAATAATATGCATGGAAGTAAAAAAAATGAATTAATTAATCAATTAATTAATATTTTTTTATTGATTTAATAATATAATATAATATAATATAATATTATATATATATATATATATCTTTCTCTCAGCTTTAGGAGATTGTAAATTTTACAATAAGAGGAGCAGCGCCCCCCTCTGCGAATCTCCACTCTCTCTCTTGTCACCTCTCTCTCTCTCCTCAATTTCTTCTCCGATACTCAGCCGATCGAAAAATGGAAAATATCCCTGGGTTCCATTCTCTGCCACCAACATTTTCACCGGAGTGGATTCGTGATTAGGGCGTCATAGGCCCCATTCATGGGGTAAGGTAAACTCCCACTCTCTCCTCAATTTTTCCTTAAATCTCTTGCCAAATTGACCATTGTTCACCACCACAAGGTCCTAGGTTTGATCCTCGTCATGTTAGCCGAAGCAAATTTTTGATTTGGGAGTCCTAAGCACCACTCCAAGGGTAAGGTGAAGAGTACAAATTATGTCAATTATTTTAGAAATTCAACCGGTTAAATTATAATAGGTGATTATTAAATTGGAGTATTGGATTATATCATATTTTTGGGAATGTTTTGGGATTAAGTCAAATTGTAAGGAATTGATTAAATGCAATTTTGGGGGAATATTTTGGAATTAGATTAAACTATGGGGATTTGGCGATTTGATCATACTGGTATTTTTAAATATGTTAGAAATTAAATTTAAATACGGGAAGTGGATCAAACCCACGTTTTTAGAATTTAACCAGTCAATAAGAGCATGTGAGCCTAGGAAATGTTAAAAATAATTGTAATTCTAGGGTGGAGTTAATTGAATTGGAGAAAATGTGATTTCAGGATTTGGAGTTTAGAACGCCGTGGGACGTAGATTTAGGGTCATTAGCAGGCCTCTCAGTAAGTCAGGTAAGGGGAATAAATTATAACAGTTATTTTTGGGAATTACTGGTTAAGTAATATGTGAAAATGAGAAAATGATATTTTTCCTGAGATTATTGTGATATGAATATTAAATAAAATTGTGTGGCGTATGATTTATACCGAAAATGTGTTGAAATTGGGTTATGTGATTTGCATTGAAAATAAAGAGACTATGATATATTTATATTGAAACGTTTTATGTAGAAATGAAGATAACGGAAACCAGTTATGTTTTATATACTAAATTGTGATGATATAGAAAATGTTGAAAAGTAGAAAACAAAATTATTTTATTGAGAACGATAAATTGTGATATACCAATGTGCATTTTACTAGAAAATGATGGGATATGATATATATATATATATATATATATATATATATATATATATATATATATATATGAATAGAAATGTTTTCCTATGATAAATGAGGAAAGAAGAAATTTCGATTTGTTTTATTGAGGAATGTTGAATTACATGAAATGAAATATATACTATTATGAGATGGAATGTGTACTAATATGATGAGAATGAAACAGAAAATGATGAAAATATTACTGATGTGATGAGATGAACAAATATACTGAATTGAGAATACTGAAATGTGAATAATGAAATGTGAATACTGAAATGCGAATACTGAACTGTGAAAATGAGTTCCTACTGATGCCGATGGGGAGGTATGCTCAGTATGGAAATTGTGTGTGTAGCTCTTACTGATGCCGATGGGGAGGTTTGCTCTGTATGGAAATTGTGTGTGTAGTTCCTACTGATGCTGATGGGGAGGTATGCTCAATATGGAAATTGTGTGTGTAGCTCCTACTATTGCCGATGGGGAGGTATGCTCAGTATGGAAATTGTGTGTTTAGTTCCTACTGATGCCGATGGGGAGGTATGCTCGGTATGGAAATTGTGTGTGTAGTTCCTACTAATGCCGATGGGGAGGTATGCTCAGTATGGAAATTGTGTATGTGTAGTTCCTACTGATGCTGTTGGGGAGGTATGCTCAGTATGGAAATTGTGTGGGTGATATTCCTACTGATGTCGTTAGGGAGGTATATTTAGTATGAGAACCATATTGTGAAGTTTCTACTGATGTCGTTGGGAAGGAATGCTCAGTATGGAAAGTAAGTATGTATCGAGAGTTAAAATTAGGTGATCTATTGTATTATGTAAAGTACATATATGTGGATTTACGTATACATGAATATTTATTGAGTTAGAACATGTTTTTGAAAATGAAAGCTATTGAATATGCATTTGAGAAATGAAAACTTATGAAAGTTATAGAGTATGAATATGAGAAATGAAAGAGTGTGAGTTTAATAACATAAATAACTAGGGCAAAGTAAAACTCTCTGCCTGAGGGCTTACTGAGTAAGGTGAGTGCCCTGATAAGTATCATTTGTAGCAGCACCCGAGTTAATCGGGCAAGGTTACAAACGATATCAGAGTAGAGAGGCGCTACATGTATGGGCATGTAATCTCTCCTATCCTCGAGAACTTTCGCTGATAAAGGTGGGTTGCATGTGTATGAATTTGAGAAATGGAATAAAAGTTATAAAAGATTATGTTTTATATCTATATGATTATGAGTACATATCGGTATATTTTCTTAGATGATATAATCACTTAAATGAGTATATTATGATATAATTAAACTCATACTGTCACACACTGTAAATAATTTATTCTAGCTTACTGAGAGTTGTCTCACCCAAATATCTAAACTTTTCAGGGAATCGAGACAGACTAGTATATAGAGCTCCGAGATAAAGGGGAGCTAGTAGCTGGATAGATAGGGTAAGTGTTTTGAGTTAGAGAGTGTGTTTTGTGAAATCCACTGTGGTGTTTTGTGGAGTTGTGGAGATGTATATGTGTATGTACAGATACATAGTACTTTGGTATTTGTATTCAAAATGGTATGCAAATATTAACTTCCGCTGTTAGGGATGTGAATATATGATGAATTGATTACCCGGTACCCCACTTCGGGTCGGGTCTTGTTGATATGGTATTAGAGTTTATGACGTGACAGATGATTGTTTATTACTATTGATTATTATATAGAAAATATAATGCTATGAAAATTAGGGCATTACAGTTTGGTATTAGAGTCTAGGTTGCTAAAATTTGCAGACTTTAGTAAACAGTAAAATATAATACCAGAGTATAGGAATGGATTGTGAGGAGAATAGGAGATGGGTAGATTGGGATATGAGTTAGTCATTGTGGAGGATAAGATTGAAATTTAGGGTTCTATCTTACAACCTGGAGGTAGGATTTCCATGATTGCTTATGTGATTTTCCTAGGGTGACGAGTTCAGAAAAACCGTAGTAAACTATCACTGGGTCTTGTTTTTGAGTGGTAGGACTAAATCCTAAATTGGGATTGAGGATGATAAGATGAATGGTTATAGAAGATTATTTTATAGATAATAGTTTGTTAAGTGTATTAGTGGTATTACGTAGCATCACCCAGCAGGTGATGACAGAGATGGCTAAGAGTTCAAGGAAACGAAACTGCACGATGGAGCAGTTCACGCGTATAAAGCCCCCGTCATTTTCTGGAGGGGCTGACCCATTAGTGGCTGAGAATTGGGTCTAGGATATTGAAGACATGTTGGCAGTGCTCCCTTGTACTAAGGAACAAAAAGTGTCCTTTGCTGCATTCAAGTTGACCGGAGACGCAAAACGTTGGTGGAGATCAGTGAGATTGCTAGAAGAGCAGAGACCTGAGCCTGTATGTAATGGCCTGAATTTTCTTTTATATATATTTATTTTTTTCCACATAATAATAATAATCATAATAACTCCGATACCAAGCTATACTAACAAATTCAAAGTCAACCCGGACCCAAAGGTACTAGGGATACACCTGTTTATACATACGTGTCAACTAAGCAACGGAAACCCTAATTATACAACATAATACACAATATCAGAGTTCTATTGTGTTGGTTAATACTTACATATATTTACATCTCAAAAGAAAAGACAGTAAGTATCCTAGTATCAGATCCTCAAAAAATCCATTCTGATTTCATTCTAACTACTTACCCTTCAACCAGGGTAGCACAATCAGCCTTCACTACCTCGGAGCTCGGTTCGCTTGTCTATCTGGGTTTTCTGAAATGTTTGTATGGCTGGGGTGAGACACCTCTCAGTAAGGGAGATAAACTAAAATCAGTGTGTGGCAACATGAGTATCTTATATTATAATATATACCATACATGTTAAACTGTATATGATAAGTAAGGAAAATTTGTACATAATTTAACTGCATTTAATAATCCAGGTAAAACTATTCTGTATAAATCTGAATAAATCATATTTCCATATAACATACTGTGTCATACTAGATTTCTGTATACATATAAATCATTTGCTATATCTGTATAATACTAAAATCATACCCTGGATGAATAGCTAGTTGATATCATGTATTAATCCCCACATGGCTGGGTTGTGCGGCCCGTAGGCAGGACCTAGCAATGGTTGACCTACCACGCTAAGCCAAAAATGATAAGTCTGTAAGTACAATTGGCCTGCCTAACCTGGTCCGGACTGTCAAGGGGCACACTACTGTACTTTGATGCTTAATCGACTATCCATCTCCCACACTCTATCTAAGATGTGTGGTAGCACTACTTGAACTAATAGCTACGGTACCATGCTCTAAATCTAAACTAAGTCATCTTGGTTCTACTATTATATAATATATTTCATAATACTGTTATATAACTATTTCATAATTCTGTGCAACATCTATTCTGATAATATTTTCTGAATAACTATTATAACATATTTGGTTACAACATCTGCGCCGATTAATCTATCACGACATCTGTGCCGGCTGAACTATCACTGCATCTGCGCCGACTGAATATCTCGGCATCTGTGCCAGCTGAATATCATAATATACTGAAAATATAGTTTTTGTTCTGTTTTATAATTTTTCTAGACACTGTCGTCAAACCATGTTTATTCTGTAAAATCATAATTATTCTAACATATCATTATATACAATAAAATTAAACCCATGCCACACATAAGCGAATACTACACTATAACATATTATCTAACTTGGAAAAACATATTTTACTAGCAAAATAATATTAAATCTATTTTCAAGGTTTCCTCAGTTCCACATCAGTATTTCCAAAAACTATACTATACCATACGTGAATTACTGAATAAAATACAGCATAATCCATAATTATCTTTATGAAAATACCTGACTTAATTTATCCTCTTACCTGTTTCCTGAGAAACCTGTTGAAAAATCCTAAATCATGCCTACAGCGTCCTAACGCCAAACCCTAAAATTGCATTTACCCCCAGTTCAATCAAATCAACCCCAGAATATTTCTCATTTAGCGTTTCCTAGGCTCTATATACTCCAAATAAGCACTTAAACCCTAAAATACCTTACTTACCCTGATTTTAGAGTGGTGCTCAAGGACTCCAAATCAACAATCCGCTCCAGTTAAGTTGTAGAGAATCTCCCCGAGATCATCGTGGTAATTTATGATCTTTGAAACGAGGTAAAACAGAGCCGGATCTGAGGAGAGAAGGTGGGTTGGCCGAACCTAGAGAGAGAGAGAGAGAGAGAAGAGAGAAGAATTTTTGCTGAAAAATCTAATTTTTAACATATATACAGATTGCTGGCCACGTGGCTTCGTTGATGAGACACGTGTAATCGTCGACAGACCACAGAAGGGTGTTTGTCGATGAAGGTGATGAATTTGTCTACAAACCCTTAATGACCTAAATTTCCTGCTCACGGTATCTTCACGTCGATGAGATACGTGTACTTCATCGACAAGACTCTGAAGGACGTTCGTTGACGAATCACTACTGATGCCCCTTTTTAAATTTCTTTTCCCTTTCTTTCTCTTTCTCTTTCCTTTCCCTTTTTCCTTTTTTCCTTTATCATTTCATTTATTATATTTCTGGGTCTCTACATCCTCCCCTCCTCATAAAAATTTTGTCCTCGAAATTTTCTATTTCTTACATGTATCACTTTCTAAGGAAAAACCCACTGTAATTTTATTAAGTACCCTCACTTATGGCGGAGGAATACTGTGGTTACACTTACAGTCCTAAAAGATTACAATAACCAAACAAAACTCTCCAAAAATCAATCAAAACATAAAATTATTACATACACTTGATTAACCTGCACAAAAACCTACCTATTTACATGATTTCTTACCTGAGCATTTTCTTCCTCTGGGTGATACTGAATCCCACTAAAACAGATGTGGGTACTTCTGATGCATTTCCTCCTCTAATTCCCATGAAGCTTCCTCAACTGCGTGATTTCTCTAGAGCACTTTCACCAGTGGGATTTTCTTAGTACGTAATTCCTGCTCGTTATAATCTAAGATCTGAACTGGTATTTCTTCATATGATAAGGTCTCACTAATCTCCAATGCTTTATAACTTATGATGTGAGATGGATCTGGGATGTTTTTTTTCAGCATGGAGACGTGAAATACATTATGAATTCTGGATAGCGCTGGGGGTAATGCTAACTTGTAGGCAACTGGGCCAACTCTTTCTAATATCTCAAATGATTCAATATACCTTGGGCTAAGCTTACTCTTCTTCCCGAATCTCATTATCGGTGCAATCTTTAAGAATACATTATCACCCATTTCAAATTCCAATGCGCGTCGACGGATATCTACATAACTTTTAGGTATGCTCTAAGCTATCTTAATCCTCTTTTGGATAAACTTGATTTTCTCATAAGCCCGCTGTACCATCTCTGGCCCCAATCACTTCTCTCCAATTTCATCCTTATATAATGGAGATCAACATCTCCGACCATACAATGCCACGTACGGGGCCATCGCAATACTAACCTGGTAGCTGTTGTTGTAAGTAAACTCCACTAATGGGAGATACTGTAACCAGCTACCCCAAAAATCTAATACACAAGCATGTAACATATCCTTCAATATTTGAGTCGTCCTCTCTGTCTTTCCATCAATCTAAGGATGAAAGGTTGTGCTAAAGGCCAACTGGGATCCCAAAGATCTCTGTAAGCTTTTCCAAAATTGTGACGTGAAACGTGGATCCCGGTCATAAACGATGGACATAGGCACTCCATGCAGTTTGACTATCTTTTGTACGTACAATTTTGTTAGTCTACCCATGGAGTAATTAACTTGGATGGGAAGAAAATGGGCGGTTTTCGTCAGTTTATCAACGACCACCCAAATGGAATCCTGTCCATGCAATGCAGATGGTAGCCCTGATACAAAATCTATAGAAATATGCTCCCCACTTTCATTCAGGAATGTGAAGTGGTTGCAAAGGCCTTACCGGTTTCTAATGCTCAACCTTCACCTGCTGGCATATCAAACACTACCCCATTCTGCAATCTCTCTTTTCATATTACTCCACCAGAAGGATAACCTCAAATACCTGTACATTTTGTACTCCTTGGATGTACTATATATAGGGAATAGTGTGCCTTTTCCAGAATGGTTCTTTTAATTTCAGTATCTGCAGGCACACAGAATCTAATACGGAACTTTAAGGCTCCGTCATCTGAATAGTGAACTCTGCCCCCTCGCCACTTTGTACCTTATTCATAATCTTCATTAACTCCACATTTTTCACTTGAACAACTTTAATTTTATCCAACAACGTGGGCTGCACCACTAGATTGGCGATAAACGGTTGATGATTACCCTTTACAAGCTCCACCTTGAGTCTTTTCAAATCCATTCTGATCTGATGTGCAATTACTATCGCTGATACAGACGCGCTCCCTGATTTACGACTCAATGCATTAGTTACCACATTAACCTTCCCTGGGTGGTAACTGATGGTGCAATCATAGTTTTTAATTAGCTCGATCCATCTCCTCTGTCTCATATTCAACTCCTTTTGTGTGAAGAAGTACTTTAAAATTTTATGATCAGGAAATATTTCACATCTCCCTCCATACAAATAATGCCTCCAAATCTTCAGTGCATAAACCACCGCTATTAACTCTAAATCATGGGTAGGGTAATTCTTTTCATATTCTTTTAACTGTCTGGAGGCATACGCAAAAACACTCCCTTGTTGTATCAGAACACATCTGAGCCCCTTCAGAGACGCATCACTATAGGTTACATATCCACATTCTCTTGATGGAATAGTGTAGTGACGAGCCACTACTTCAATTCCTAGAAGCTCTGCTCACAATCATTATTCCATTCAAACCTAGCATTCTTCCTAGTTAGTCGTGTCAGAGGCCTTGACAGCCTAGAGAATCCCTTTACGAACCGATGGTAATATCTTGCCAGTCCCAAGAAACTTCTAATCTTGTGGATGTTTCTCAGCCTCGCCCAATTCACCACTGCCTCTATCTTGTTAGGATCTACTGAAACTCCATCCCTAGATATGACATGCCCAAGGAATGCAACTTTCTCTAACCAAAATTCACACTTCTTGAATTTGGCATATAGTTTCCTTTCCCTGAGTATCTGAAGTACCAGCCTTAACTGTATCTCGTGCTCCTCGAAACTCCTCAAATAGACCAGTATATCATCGATGAAAACTACTATGAACTAGTCCAAGTAATGATGAAAAACTCTGTTAATCAAATCCATGAACACAGTAGGAGCATTCGTCAGTCCAAATGACATGACCAAAACCTCATAATGGCCATACCGAGTCCGGAACGCCGTCTTGGAGATGTCCTTTACCTTGACTTTCACTTGATGGTACCTAGAGCGTAGATCAATCTTTGAATTAACCCGTGTACCCTGGAACTGATCGAACAAGTCATCAATACGAGGAAGAGGGTACTTGTTATTAACTGTTACTTTATTTATTTCTTTGTAATCTATACACTTCCTCATTGTCCCGTCTTTCTTCTTTACAAACAGAATTGGAGCTCCCTATGGTGACACGCTTGGTCCGATAAAACCTTTATCTAATAAATCCTACAACTGATCTTTTAATTCTCTCAACTCTGTTGGGGTTATTATGTACGGAGTTTTAGAAATTGGTGTCGTTCCTAGAAGTAAATCAATGACAAAATCAACCTCGCGGTCGGGAGGCAATTCGGGTAGCTCCTTTGGAACGACATTTGAAAATTCCTTTACCACTAGAGTATTGGTAAGCTTCAATTCTTTCTTTGTCACTTACTTTACACAAGTTATAAACCCCTGACATCCGTCCAGGAGTAGCCTCCTCGCTTGAATAGCTTACACCAACTATAACGAGGAATGCATGTGCAACCCCACGAATATGAACTCTTGCTTCTCAAGAGGTCTGAATATCACATTTTTTAGATGATAGTTGGTGCTAGCATAATTAGTAGCTAACCAGTCCATTCCCAAAATCAAATCGAATCCATGTATGTCTAACACTATTAGGTCAGCTGGTAATACTCTCCCCTGAATATCTACTAGATAGCCTCTGAGCACCCTTCGACACCTCACTACTGACCCTGTCGGTGTGGCTAGTAACAACTCGGTGTCTAATAGCTGAGTTCCAATCCCATATAACTTCACATTGCAATGTCACACGCCAGGTGAATTTAAGCTTTCAATTCGTTATGACCTCCCTTGTACCTCGACTCATTGTGCCTTCTAATAGAAAATCTATTCAAGCACTAGAAGCACAAGTGAGATACTTTGAATTTGTCATAATTAAAGTGGGATAGGACTTATAAAGTCAACATTCTCACATAAAGCCTCTAAGGATTGCCCAAATGAGAGAAGAAACAACATCACTAACTTGAGCTTCTTGACCATCTTGTATTTTAACTTTGACAGCAGAGAAAATTTCATCTCTTTCATATTGAGTAAGATAATTATCCCACCAAACTTTAGGGGATCCATTAAATCCTTGTGTAAGAAAATGAGCTACTACTAATTCTTGATTACCTTTTAATTTGTAGGTTGTAGCGGTCATAGCCATTTGTTGGATTAAAGTAACAATTTGATATTTTGTAAAACCGTCTAAATTCCATTCATAGAGAGCAGTTCCATCAAAGGTTTTGCTAGACCTTGGAGTTTCTTCCTCAAATAATAAAGTTGGAGGGCTTGGCCTTTTATAATAAGTTTGCTTACTTCTATTTTTCCAAGAATTTCTTAATTTGTTAAACTCAAAATCACTGTCGCTTTGATTATTAAAGTTTTCTCAAGATTATAAATAGCATCTTCTTTTGATAGGGTATTTACATTTTTCCCTTTATCTTGAAAATCCTTTTTAAGTATTTCTAGTTTCACATCTTGTTCATTTTTGGATCTTAGATTATATTTAAAATCATCATTTAATGTAAAAGGTTCATATATAGGTTTTTGTTTCTTTATTTTACTAGGTTCTCCAGTTTCAAAACTCTTACTATCCTTAAGATCTAGAGTCTTTTCCATAAGATTTTCGATTCTAGTTGATTGATTTGTCATAGTATGAAGTATTTGATTAGTGTAATTATTTTGACTAATGATTTGGTCCATTGCATTATTACCTTCCTTTATTTCTTTAAATGGCAAGGCTAAAATTTTTACTCCATTGTATTATACTTTTAGTGAACCTAAGGGTGGATGAGTTGAAGACACTTCTTGATCTTTATCAGCTAGTTTCCAATTCTTTTTATTATTTTGAATAGTACACAGTGTAATTTTCTTTATAATATCTAAAAAATGGAATATTCTTTTGGTTCTTTTTCATTACTTCCATCCATTATGATTTGATTTTTTCTCTCTTTTCTGTTATGTTTTAAAAATAATTCATCCCTATTTTTCTTATTAGATTAATGCTTGTAGTCTTTTCTTAAGGTATCTATATCAATTTCAAATTCTTTATTAATGACTAATAAGTTTTTTTCCTTTGATCTTCATCTAACATTTGGATTGTGGTTGGAGAAAACGAGCCTTCAAATTCTTCTTGATAATAACCATGAGGAATTTCAAATTCAAAATTTACTCCTCTAAACTTGTAATACTTATTAGGCTTGGTGTAAACACTTGAAACACTTTTCCTACTCAATTCTTGAGACTGTCTAATTGATATTGAAGATCCTAGACTCAGACTTCTAGATAATGGTGCTTGAAAATTTATTTTAACATTTTCGTTTGGGTCTTGAATTATACATGTTGCTACTGTCTTTTGAATTCCTATTGCTTTATCTTCTTCATTTTCATTTAATTCTTCAAAGTCCCATTCCCCCCCAATTTGAATCTCATGCCAAAGAAGTTTCTTTAGTTGAGAAACTTGAACAATAAAGACAAAGAGAAAAACACTAAAGCGTAGGATCATTAAAAGAAGAAATTTAAACAATAAAGACAGAGAGAAAAACAAAGCAAAGTAATAACAAACCAATGTAATGCACAGGATCGTTAATAGAAGAAATTTAAACAATAAAGACGGAGAAAAAAACAAAGCAAAGTAATAACAAATGTGATGCCCCAATTTTCATACAATTTTTTTAAAAAAATAATAATAATTACACATCCACCACATTCATAAATCCACAAGTCGGCCACGTCAACATTCCTACTACCATTCATACGACCTGACCTGCATTAGGTATCGGGTAAAAAGTTATTTTATTATACAACCTAACAGCGGAAGACAATATACACATATCAATCAGAATACAATACCCAAAGTATCCATATACACAGTACTATCTCATATCCAAAACAATATAACCCTAGGGAATCACACCTCCCTAGTCCAAACTCACCCTATATATCAGGGTCCCAGCTCCCTATGATCACGGAGCTCTACCACCTGGCCTATCTCTGTCCCCTGAAAAATTTAGATAATTTGGGTGAGACACATCTCAATAAGAAGGAATAAATTATTTACAGTGTGTGGCCATATGAGTACAATTATAATACACTTTACTTTTCAAATCACCATTTCATCTGAGAAAATACACTAATATACACATTCTCATAATCGTATAGATATACAACACAAGCTTTTATAAGCTTTAAAATCATTTCTCAAATTCAATAATTTTCAACACATATTTACCACGAAGTTCCTGAGAATATGGAGATTACCCGCCCATACAGGTAGCTTCCCTCTGCCCTAACACATTATGCAACCACGCATGGCCACATCTGATACCTATCAGGGCACTCACCTTACTCAGCAAGCCCTTAGGCGGAGAGTTTCACTTCGCCTCAAATATATATATTATTAACTCACACAGTTCCATTTCTCAATTTTATCATTCTTTATTTCTCAATTTCCATTCTTTTTTTCATTTATCATTTTAGCCAATTTTATCATTCTTTCACTTTTCATTTCCACTTTACTTTCCGGCTCATGAGTATCCTCGGTATCAAATACCAACATCGCGTCTGTAACTCATGGCCACCCTGAGGATCTTTCTATACATGTCATGCTTCCCCCCATGGTCAAGGTTGTGTGGCCCAAAAGCTGGATCTAACCGCGGTTGGCCGACTCGGTTAGATCAAATATCATATCACATATCGCGTCTATAGTACGATTGGCCGGCCAATAACCCTGATCCGGACTCAGGGGGCCCAACAACCCTACACAATGGCACAGTCGACTGTCACGCCACACGGTCCAAGAGTTCATGTGGTTGCACTAATACCACTCGCAACGGTACCGTGCTCAATATCATAACCATCCAACAAGCTTTACCACCACATACCCGTAATCATTATGCGGTATTGACATTTTATTATTCATACTTCACGTATTTCCACATTTCTCATTTTCATATTGCAGAATTAACATTGCAATATTTTCATAAAACATACTCACATTTCAATATCAGTATTCTCAACACATTTCCATATTTCACCTTTTTTCATTTTCTCAGAAAATACATTTCTTGCACATTTTACTTTCATCATTTTCCCACATTTAAATTCTCATATTAAAACACATTTCAGTATCACATATTTCACAAGATAAATCATCTAACTCAGTTTAAACATTTCTCAATATAAATCATATGCCACACAAATTTCATCTAATATTTATATCACAATAAATTTTAGGTAAAATAACATACGTCATTTTCACATATTTCTCAACCCATAATTTTCATAAAAAAACTGTTATAATTTATTCCCCTGACCTAGCTTACTGAGAGTCTCGCTAGAACTCAAAATTTCACGCCCTTGGCGCCCGAAATTTAACTCCTGCAATTTACATTTTTCCCAGATTAATTAATCTATTTCTCCAAAATAATACTCATCTGGCCTTCCCTAGGCTCCATATACCTCAAATTAATATTTAAACTATTATTTAACACTCCTACTTAATTTTCTGAATTTTGCCTACGGGTCCCAAAATTACATCCGTGGCGCTCACCCGGACCCTAAATTCCAGAAATCCTACTTCAGCCCCAGATGTTCAATATTTTAGCATTTATAAATTAATACTAATTAATTAAAAATAAGCCCCTTAATAACCCCCACACCCCAAATTTGAGGTTTTGGCCCGACACCCTAATGAGAATTCCGTCCCACTAGACTTGTAGAGAATCATCCCTAGATTCTCGTGGTAGTGTCCGTTCGTCAATTGGACTTATATTTCACAAGAAATTAAAGAAAAAAGGAAAAATGGCTTACCCTAGGGAATATACCTATGCCGCTCCTACCACTGATCTGCTCCGGTAGAAATGACGGCAGCGGCGAATAGAGTCCAGTGGTATCTTCGGATTTTCGATTGGGCGAAAATCTGTCATGAAATCGAGGAGAGAGAGAGAGAGAGAGAGAATAAGAGGAGAGAGAGGGAGAGAGTATTCAGTGCTGCGTAAAGTAAAGGAAAGAAAAGAAAAGAAAGAAGAAGAAGAAGAAGAAGTCTCCTGAAGCTCAAGCTTCAGGAGGATATAATAATAATAATAATAATAATAATATATTTTATTAATAAAAATAAAAATAAATTTTAATTATTATTTTTTAAATCCGATTAATTAATTTTAATTTTAATTTTAATTTTTTTTAAATCACTCTACTAATCTTCTATAACCCTTTTTGGGGTTATTACAACAAAGTAGTAATTTTATTTATAAAGCAAAATATCACTTCCAAAATAACTTACAAAAGATAGGTGTTGTCTGAGACAACCTTATGAATAACTATATCTACTTTTGAACAATACACTTGAATAAAGTTCTAGACTTCTTAGTCTAAGAACAAATGGAAATTTAGTTAAGGTGATTGCTCAGGGTACACATGAAACCTCTCTTGGACGAATTGTATGCCTTGGTGAGGTGATGCTGAACTTATAAGTAGACTTCCCTTTAAATAAAGAAGTGTTGAGTGCTTTGAATAATTGAAGATGCAACGTGTCGAGCTGCCGATGGAGAAACTTTTCTTTTCATAAAGTATTGCTTTAAAAACTTGGACTAGAGCGTTGGCTGCTTTTCAGAAAAGGAAAAGTATTTTGGACGGATGCGTCGGCACCGCAAACTTTGCCTAACTTTTGATAAGGAAGGGACATTTTGGTAAGGTTGCTTTTATTTTTGTCGGCCATGTGAAAGCTTTTATCAGTGAATTATTTTTTCTTTGACAGTGACCTTTCTACTTTTGAATGAGATGACTTAGCGGGCATCCTCTTATCTTCCTCCTTTTGCATAAAGTCGTACCAATTGCCGATGCTAGAGTAATTAAGATTGTCATTTGATGGGGAACCCGAAGAACTGTAGGCAGAATGGTCTGATGAGTCTGAATTGTCTGAATTCAATTGAGCAATTATTTGGAGCATTTTAGCCTTGATACTTTTGGACTTGGACTTCCTTAAAGAACATGATGATAAAGCTTTGTCTTCCAAAACTATCTTTTTGTCTTTAGATCTTTATGAAGGACCTTCTTGAAAAACAGGAAAACTTTGACTAGAGTTTTGGGCAAGCCAAGCTCGAACTTTTCCTTCAGGGATGGTGAACTTGTCCCACCAGCGAACTTTAAAAATTCATCGAATTGCTTAAAAAGTTGACTTCAGGGGGGAACTATGCAATAGTCCCAGCAGAAAATCCAAGTTATCATGAAATGAGAACAAAAAAGTAATAATTTGAAGATTTATCCGAGAACGCTAGAGGAGCATGCAAATTCTTTTGAAAAAAAATTCAAAATCATTTCAAATGGCCTCAGGAAAAATACTTTCCTTTGAGTCGAAAATATATTAAAGACTTACTCAAGAAATTTAATATGGAAGATAGTAAAATTTTAGGAACACCCATGAGCTCTTCCAAGAAATTAGACAAAGATGAGGAAGGTATACCGGTAGATGTTAAACTTTATCGTGGTATGATTGGTAGCTTGTTATACCCGATTGCGAGCAGGCCTGATATCATGTTCAGTGTTTGTATGTGTGTGAGATTTCAGGCTACACCTAAAAAGTCTCACTTGCTAGCAGTCAAAAGGATACTTAGATACCTTATTGGGACTATTGAGTTAGGATTATGATATCCTAAGCATACCTCTTTTGAGATTGTCAGTTATTCTTATGCTGACTTTGCCGATAGTAAAGTAGACCGAAAAAGCATGAGCGACATTTGTCACAATTTAGGACAATCTCTAGTTTCTTTGTTTTCCAATAAACAAAACTCAGTTGCACTATTCACAACCGAGGCTAAATACATAACGACTAAAAGTTGTTGACAACTCATGGACTATGGATTGCACTATGATACAGTTCCTATAAAATGCAATAATACTAGTGCAATAAATATCTCAAAGAACCCTATCCCATCTCACAAACTAAGCATGTAGAAATTAGACATCATTTTATTCGTGACCATGTGCAAAAGGGGGGCGTGGCACTTGAATTCGTGTGAACTAATGAGCAATGAGCCGATATATTCACAAAACCTCTTCAGGAGGACAAATTTATATAGATTTTATGTGAATTATGCTTACAACACACTCGAGAAGTTGCCTAGAGATATAATGAAGTGCATAACTGAGGGGGAGCAGCTTAACTTATAATCACTATGGTTCTAAAAATTAAGCTTTCTCACAATTTTATCTTGTCTTACACTTATATATTTTATGACTTGTGAGAAATGCAATTGCTATCCATTATGTATTGATTGCTTGATTTCATTTAATGGATGCTTATTATCTGATATTTTGAACTATTATTTACTATATTGATTGAGAATATTGGATTTCATGCTTGTATGGAACGTCATCTGCAAGGCTGTTGCAGAACTTGTGTATGGATGTTGATAGTGGACTAGGTTATTGCATGTCTGAATTGAATGATCATATCTAGAAATACATGTTATCTAGTTGTTTGAATTTGGAAGTTTCTCTAAAACTAAGGATTCACTTCAATGCTTATTTTTTCACTTTAGTCTCTTTTTGCGGATGTCAAAAAGGGGAGAAAGATCCTTGCAAATTTGGGATAATTGGGGGTATAAGTACAAATTTTGAGCAAAGAAATATTGAGCAAAGAAATATCTGATGTGCATATTTGTAATCAAGATATCTGCCTTAAAACTACATTATATTAGTTAAGGATATGCAACAGGAAATTATTCTAGGAACGCCATTTTTCACACTCATCTACTCTTTCAAGTTGATGAAAATGGAATTCACACACAAATTGCGGGACAAGAAGTTTTATTTGAATTTATTGATAAAATGAAAGAAAAATAAGTCAATACTTTGAAAGACTTAGCCATAAAAAGAATAAATTTAATAAGACATAAGAGAAAACACATAAAGCAGTTATCAAAAGAAATTCATCATAAAAAGATTCAAGAAAGATTACAATCTCTAGAAATCAAAATTAAAATTGAACAATTTAAAGAAAAATTAGAAAATGAGGTTTGTTCAAATTTACCCAATGCATTTTGGTCGCGAAAGAAGTATCTAGTAAAATTACCTTACACTAAAGAATTTTCTGAAGAAAAAATCCATACAAAAGCAAGACCTATTCGAATGAATCAAAAACTATTAGAATATTGTTTAAAAAAAATTATTTCTGGATAAAAAATTAATTAGAAAAAGCAAATCTCCATGGAGCTGTTTTGCTTTTTACATTAGAAATCAAGCTAAAATCGAGAGAGGAGCCCCTAGATTAGTTATTAATTACAAACCATTGAATAAAACATTTCAATTGATAATATATCTAATATTAAATAAAAAAGATTTAATAAGTAGACTCTTTAATGTTTCAATCTTTTCAAAATTTGATATGAAATCCAGATTTTAGCAAATATAAATTGCAGAAAAAGATAAGTATAATACTACTTTCACAATACTATTGAGACATTACGAATGGAATGTAGTGACATTTGGTTTTAAAAATGCTCTTTCAGAATTTTAAAATGTAATGAATGAAATATTTAATCTTTATACAAAATTTACAATGATATATATTGATGGTGTTTTATTGATGATTAAGTATGTTATAATACATAATAAAATAGTATTAGAATTATTTTCTAATATATTTTTTAAAATTAAAAAATAGTCACTAAAACTTATTATATTTATAAGACACACCCATCTATGATAAACTACACTTACAAGTGATTAAAAAATTATCTTTCATTACTTTTCAAAACTTATTTAATTTTTTAAAAATAATTTTAAAAATATTTATTCAAGTACTTATTTAGGGCCTGGGCCGGTAAACGCACTACAGTACGGTGTGAAGTGTGAACCTTACTGCATCACCGCTATTCCTCCTATACTCTCCCTCTTCCCTTCCCACGCTTTCTGAGACAGAAAATGTGGGGGAGTGCAGAAGGAGGACCTCCAGAGGTCACCCTCGAGACTTCCATGGGGCCTTTCACCGTCGAGGTCTTTCAACCCTTGTCTGTGACTCTGTCTGCGCGTTGATTTTTTGTTTTTCTTTTGGTTTCCCCGGTTTAAGCTACATTTTAATGCAATTATTTTTCATGTCGTAACTCGCAGCTATACTACAAGCACGCTCCAAGAACTTGCAGAAACTTTATCGAACTCTCCCGCCGGGGCTATTACGACAACGTCAAATTCCACAGAATCATCAAGGTATTCCCTTTCACTAATTTCCCAATCGTTTTGCTTAGCATGTCCTCAAAGTACTTTCTCGATTCTGAAAGCAAAAATTTCATTTTCTTTCTTTTTGCTCTCAAAATTAGAAAAAAGTGGTTTCCGGAATGCTAGCCAAATAGTCCCGTAATGTTCACATTATTACTGATTTATTTGGAGCAGGACTTTATAGTGCAAGGAGGGGATCCCACTGGGACAGGAAGGGGTGGAGAATCCATATATGGGTATGCCCATTTCTTTTCCAATCCAGAGTGAAGTTATTTTTCCCCACGATATTTTTATGGTTATTCTTGGTATACACATATATTTTGTATATAACCCTGATATCTCCTAGCTGGACTGTATTGCTCTTTTTTTTGTTTGTTTTTGTTTTTGTTTTTTTGAAAAAAAAAAAATAGATTAATAAATAAAATTTGCAGAGTATTGCTTATTGTTGACATGGAAAGAAATTTGATGATTTTTGAGCTGTATGAATTAATTTTGCCTGATTTTTGGGGGTACTTATGTACTTATTATAATATGTAGAATAGATAAAAATATTTGGGAATGCGAAATCTGACTTTAGGTTTTACCGGATGATTCTGAGCTCCTTGTTGTCTTATAGTCTTGCAAATGTAAAACTCTATATGAAGAGGTCTAGTAATGAGACCTAGTTCATACCTATGCTGCTTTACATGATAGGATTTAAAGAATATTTGAAAAGTAGACATAAGATTTATTTTTAATTTGAAAATATCACATTTTTTTTCAATACCACATCTCGGATAGATTGACAAGTAAGAGGGCAGAATGTCAAAAAATGCTTAATAAATGTAGCAATTTTAAAACTTCATTGCTTTAAGCCATAATGGAGTACATATGATGTTATGCTGTTCTCCTAAAATTTTAAAACTTCATCTGGTTAAACTGTGTCTATATGCAAGTTTTATACGATGTCTCATAATAATTTTAATTCTTCTCTAATTGTTGAACATCAATGTCTCGATGGTTGATTTTCACACAAGCTGTCTGGAGTTTTTGTTATGGACCATTATGTCATTATTTATACGATTTTCCTGGTGATATTATCATCGTATATTTCATTTTTGGTGGTCTGAATCTCTAAATTGCATTATGCCATCCAAGTATGCAGATTGGTAAACCAATGACTTCTTCTGTTGATGTAGAACCTAGTGTCAAGTTGTTTGTGGACAATGCAGATATGCTCATGACTTTAGTAACATTAATAACTCATAAATCATAATTGCAAGACTAAAAGAAAAAAGAAAGCCACTACATTAATCTCAAGGCAAGGTCTAAAGTCTTGGTCTTGACACATCTCCCATGGCCGTGAAATGTTGTTAGCTGAAATCAACTTGTAATCATGTAAAAGCTCATAAAAAAATTAAAATAGAAAATCTAATGAGCAATATGTCACTTGGACAAGTTACTATTATATGAGTATTGACATCAATAATTATGAAACACATTCAAAGTGGGCTTGTAGTCAATAAGTTTAACTAGAATAAATATTGTAACCTACTAACTCCATTGGGAAAAAAATAACATCTCATCAATTTTTTTTACTGCAGTAACTCATAAATCATAATTGCAATACTAAAAGAAAAAGATGGCCACTACATTAAGCTTAAGGCAAGGTCCAAAGTCTTGGTTTTGATACATCTCCCATGGCTGTCAAATGTTACTAGCTGAAATCAACTTGTAATCTTGTAAAAGCTCATAAAATAATTAAAATAGAAAATCTAATGAGCAATATTTCAATTGGACAAGTAACTAATATATAAGTATTGAAAATATCAATAATTATGAAACACATTCAAAGTGGGCTTATAGTCGATAAGTTTAACTAGAATAAATAATGTAACTTATTAACTTCACTGGCAAAAAGATATCATCAAATTGTTTTACTGCATGTTTGGGCCATTGAATGTGTGCAATTATTCCTGCATTCTCTGCCTGGCATTCTCCTTGCCCAAAATTCTGACTGAATGATTTTATAGAAGCAAATGTGGAAGCTATGCGCTGCTCTTCCTGGAAAATAGTTACTACTTTGAGGTTGCATAAATATACATCGAGTGCAAAATCACCAATTATGCTAATTTCTCTATCTTAGCAATTGGCTTATAATCTTATATAGAATGAGGTACCATATTCCGCATGCATGCGTTATGCACATGAAACATGGTCTGATGGTCATCTTGAGAGGTTGTAGTGCTTCAATCTGTTTTTCTTTTATTTAAATGTCATAAATAAATAATTTACCTAGAACATGTCTTCTATGGGAACTTAGAACCTTTACGCATCTTCACCACTACCATCCTCACTGTCACCACCATCATCATTGTTCTTGGCCCAAGGGATCTGGGCTGAAGAAACTGCCCATAGGGGAGGGAACAAGGTTTGGTGTCTGAGACTAGAAGAAGAGAGAGAGATCAAATGAAAGATAGTTTGCGTCTTGCTGGAATCTCTTCTCTCGATGAGCCATATCCCTTTATAGATAAATATTATAATTACAAAAAATAACCTTAAATAAAATAACAAACACAAACTTATAATAAAGAAACTTGCGGAAACATCACTTGACCCCAACTCAGGACAAATAGTAGAGACTGCATGTCTAAACATGGCTGAAATCTCCTAATTACACTTCACAAATGGAGTAGCCACAATCTTTTTCATCACAGCATTTCTCACAAAAATGATAGTTCACTTCAATGTGCTATGTCCTCTCATCAAACAGAGGATTACTTGTGATGTAGATTGCGAGCTGATTCTCACAAAGCATACCCATACTCTTTGTTGCAAAAAATCCCATGCCTGACATAAGAGACTGCAGTCATATTAACTGATTAACAGTATTCTGCATCAGGATCTTGCAATTGAAGTTGGTTCTTACTACTTCAGGTCACAAGATTGACACCCACAATGTTCAGTGTCTGATGTAAGCTCTTTGACCTTCCACTAACTAGTTCAATTGACAAACTTCACAAATGTCAAATCTTCTACTGCACAGATCAATGTGTGCAGTCTAGGGGGCCTGTATGCCTTGATGGGAGTGGCGAGAGAGTGTGGTGGAAACAGGGGTTACTTATCTATCTTCATTTGAATGAACTTGCCGCTAACATTTACTTAACCTAGGTGTGGTGAGGTTATTTAATTAACTACCAATTTATGAAACAAAGTCAGACCTAGGTCATAAAACTGTAGGGTTTGGTTGGTAACTAGGTTAGGTCTGGAATGTTGGTATTACCGTATTAATATTAGATGTTTCAAATAAAAACAAGATCTGTTTAATAAATATTATATAATAGCCGTTGATTTTATTTTAATTATGCATACGTGAAATTTAATATATTAGTTTTAACGTTTTTAGAGTATTAGCTACTATTTTAACGGTTTTGTATTTATGATGCTGGAAGTTATGCTCAATTTTACCTATATAAACTATGATCCAGCTTCATTTCAAGATATGTTTTTTTTCATCTTTGAAATAACTTTATCTTCTATTCTTTCTCGAGATTTATATTTTGTTAGGTAATTAAATGAAACTACATCTCCTATAGATTTGGTGTTTGTGAGTGCACACAAAACCGAGCCAACTGAGTAATCCTAGAGGTCGTGTGCGCAATGACTATATGCACCAAGAAATGTTCTCCGTAGTCGCGAAATTGGCTTTAAGGATGGTGGTCCTTCCACACCTCAACTTTTGATAAGTATTTATGTTTTATTTAATCTTAATTTTATTAGTAAATATTTTTTCCTTCTATTATATTTCCAACATGGAGTGCAGTTAAATGTGAGGCAACTACTAGCACCCCCATCGCCTTTGTTCCTAAATGGCACTTGATTAGATTGAATTAGAAGGTTTTTAATCTTACCTTTCTTTTTAGTATTGAATCCCTTGAAGACCCTCTCAATAGTTTGGCTCATCTCACCTTAAGAAATCCTAGGAGAGTATTTGTGTACTACTTTAGGGAGTCCGTCATTGGATTGATTGCAATTATGATTTTTCATAGTCAATCAGTGATTAAGGAAGCAATAAGACCAATCAATGCATACATATAGAAACCTGTAAGCACCAAAACCCAAAGATATAAGCTGGTTAGTAAAAATAAATAGGTCTAATTAATAAGTTCGCTTTGCAAAACTAGCTTGATCCTTGTTAAGCAACCACCTTTTTCATTTTTTATGTCTTAAAACTTTTTTTTTTTAAAATTTTTAACAAAAGTTCACATTTATTATTTTTTTGATTATTTTTTTGAAAATTTATACACTTATATATTTTAATGAAATATTTATTTATTTATCTTTCTTCTTAAAAAAATTGCCTAAAATAATAAGATAAAACACTTTAATTTTATGATAGTAACCACATTTTTTTTCTTGCAATAATAAAAAGCAAAATGAAGTTACTGAGGACATTTGGAGAAGAAAGAAGAAGAGGCTTATTTTTAAGCTGGATTTGGAAAAAGGCCTATGGTAGAGTAGTTGGAACTTCTTGGATATGATTTTTTTGAGGAAGGGATTTGGAGAGTGATGGCGTAGATGGATGACAGGCTGAGTGTCAAATGTGAATTATTTGGTGTTAGTGAATGGTGGGCCTAAATATTGGTTAAGGATTATGAGGGGGATTAGACGAGGGGACCCTCTATACCTGTTTTTGTTCGTTTTGGTGGTTGATGTTTTGAATTTTGAGTAGGATGGTTGATAGGGCTGTGGATAGGGGTTTAGGACTGGGAGTAGGGTGGGCGGAGGTAATGGTTTTGCACCTTCAGTTTGCTGATGGTACGATTTTTTTCTTAAAGGATTATAGGCCTTTTTTGAATATTTGGGGTTTCTCCAAATTTTTGGAAGGGTATTGGGGCTTAAGATTAATATGTGGAAGAGCAGTGTTGCAGCAATTAATGTGCCTGTTGAGTGCATTAGGGAGTTATCCTTGGAGGTGGGGTGCGTTGTGTTGGATTGGCCGCTGTCCTATTCTTTGTGGGGGTAAGCTTAGATCTACTATTTCTTGGGATCTGATTGTTGGGAGAGTGTCTAAGCATTTAGATGGGTGGAAGGATGCTCTTTTTTCTCTTAAGAGGCAAGAATACTCTCATTCAAGTTTGTCTTTCTAGTATCCTATTGTGTGTGCGTGTGTGTATATATATATATATATTTTTTTTTCTATTTTCAAAATTCCTGCAGGCTTGCTGGCAAGATTGAGAAAATTATAAGAGATTTCTTATGGTTGAGGGTTGGGGGCTTTGGGAATTATTTGGTTAGATGGGAGGTGGTTTGTAGGTCTAAACGAGAGGGTGGTTTGGGTCTTGGAAATTTGGTGTCTATAACACAGCTCTCTTGGCCAAATGGTTTTGGTTGCTGCTGCTAGAGGATTCTTCTTTGTGGAATTGAGTTGTTGAAAGAAAGTCGGGACTTGATGAGAATGGGTGGGATACTAATTTGGGTTCTAGATGTTCTTTGGAAAGCCGTGAAAATCTATTTCTCAAATTTATCCCCACTTTATTCCCCATATTAATTCTTGCTGGGTAGGGGTTGTAATATCTGTTTCCGGAAAGACTTTTGGTTGGAGAATGTTGTTTTGTCCACCTCTTTTCCTCGCTTCTTTCGTCTGAGCTCAGGGCAGAATGGCTCCTTTTCTTCTTTGATTGTAGGTTTTGGGGGTCCTTTACCTTCTTGGGATTTTCACTTCTAGAGATCCTTGAATGATAGGGAGACAGAAGAGTCATCCTCTTTGTTAATCTTGTTGAATGACTGTTGAGTCTCTTTGGAAGCAGATAGTCGATCCCGGTCTTTGGATTCCTCGGAGCTGATTTGTTGCAAATCTTTTTGTGGGTTCTTGACTAGTACTAACTCTTCCTTTCCTCTCTAGAACATCTTTTAGAAGGCGAAAGTAGTCCCTAAAATCAAAGCTTTTCTTTGGGTGGTTGTGCTTAAGAGGATAAACACCAATAACTTGTTGCTGATTAGGAGGCCTTTGAAGGCCTTCTCTCCAGATATTTGTTTGCTTTGCTTTAACTGCTTAGAATCTGCTCTGCATCTTTTCATGCATTGTGATTTTGCCTGGAGGGTATGGGACAAGCTATTTTGGAGAATGTTGTGTTTGTCCAGAGACAGTGGTGGAGTTTTTGGTTACTTCTTTTGTTGGTTCTGGTCGGAGAAAGGAAGGAACAGCTATGGAAATGTGCTTTCTTTGCAGTATTTTGGGGACTCTGGATGGAACATAATGTGCATATTTTCTCAGGGAAGAAGTTGCTTCTGTTGGTCTGGGAGAAGAATCATCATTTGGCTTCTCTTTGGTGTTTGGATAATAGGAAATTCAAAGGTGACACTTTGGATATTCAGCTTGATTGGCGTTCTTTTTTGACTTGTTAGGGCGTGCTGTTTTTTCTGGATTGTTCTTTGTGCTTTTTAGCTTTCCTTTTTTGTTTTTTCTGGGGATCTCCGGGTTTTTTAAGGAGATGTCTTATCTCCTGTTTGTGCATTCTTAATCTATCAATGAATTTATTTTGCTATAAAAAAGCAATAACAAATGAAAATTAATACAAAATTATTATTAATTTTTTAAAAATAATAATAAGAGTAATAATATGAAAGTAATTTTTTTTGGACTTTCTCATAATAGTATAATATAATAAAAGGAATAATAACAACACTGATAATAATAAGAAGAAATTTTGTTTTTTTTGTTTTTTAAATTTTTTAGAAAATATTTTTCCATGAATAAAGAAATAAAAATAAAATAAAGGGCAGAAGAAGGGAGGGGTTGGTTGAGCTACCCTCCTATTTTTGCGAACCGAGAGAGTGAGAGAGGGTGAAGGAACCTGGTACACGGTGGGATGCGCCGGCAAAGGTGCAGTGTCGGGGGTGCAGCAGCAATGGGGTTGCAAGGCTTGGTGTCTCAAAAAAAAAAAAGAAGTCTCTCAAGATTCCTAGAAGTTTCTTCCATTCTCCAACCTTTTCCTCCATGCATTCGAGATTTAAATATGGCAAATTGTGGCACAAATGGCAGAAAATGGGGCTTTTCCAGAATATATGTTGAAATTCTGAGAAAGCATGTGTTCCAGTGTGAAAAGGGGAGTAACAGGTGCTGGGTTGCATGCACCCATGCATGCATGTCACCTGCAGGCGTATGTGTACCCCTGCGATTGTTTTTTTCTTTTAATTTTTGTGAAACTGCCAAAGCTGACGCTGCTTCGGCAAGGACTGGCGTGTGAGTGCACCTGCAGACACTGCCTGTGGGAGCAAATGTGCAATTGCGTGCACCCAGACGCCAATATTATTTTATTATTTTTATTTTTAAATTTATTTTTATTTGAAAGAATAATTTAACTAATGCACAGGGAAAATAGTTAGAAATTCAAAATAAATTTTGAGGAAGCTAAAAAAGTTCAAGAAAAACTTTAAATAAATGGGAAATTCTTGATTTTTGTGCAACGACTCCTGCACACCGGACTCCTTGGATCAATCTAAAGCACTAGGAGAGGGTGGTTGGAAAATCAGGGAGAAGTGGAGATAGGGGAAGAGAAAGAAAATGAGTTAAAGAAAAAAAAATGGAAATTTTGTCATCCTGATCAGTTTCGAAGTGTCTGGAGTTAACATGGACAAAATCCAGTTCTGACAACACATGTACACCAACCCTTTGCTAAGAGAGCTTTTGAGGAATTGAAGGATCCTACGCATAGGATCACAGTGTGTGTGCTTGGGCTTCTCTATAATGACTAACCACTACCACAATGACAAAGTATCTGCCTGGTCTAGCCACAGTCGAAAGCATATCTTTTCTGACCAGCTTCTTGTGCCGACACTTTTCTGTAGAATCCAGTTCGTCATCTCTAAGATAACTCGACAATTGGATCCATGGGAATGTAGTTGTTTACTTGGTTTAGCTCTGAACATACCTGTCTCAGCTAGCATGTCCAGAGTATATTTGCACCGTGACAAACTTAACCCTTTACTGCCCCATATAGCCTCAACTCCAAGGAAATAATGAAGGATGCCCAAGTCCTTGTTTTGGGGCTGCTTCTAGGCCAACATTTTACATTCACGATCCTTTGAGACTCGAGGAGTGGTGACTTTGAGACTCAAGGAGTGGTGACCTTTTTTTTTTTTTGGATAGAAGAAGAAGTCGATTTTATTAAATCTGAAAAATGGAGTACAAGATTTAGAGGGCAAGGAGTCCTCCCCAGCGGGCTAGAAAGCTGATGAAAAACTATAAACAGCAAGGGAAATACCAAAACAGGAAAAAACAAAATACAGTGCACAAAATCCATTCCAAGAGTGCTTCCATCCAATCTCTAGCAAGATCAGACAACAGAAGATCCCTAAAGAAACCCATGGAGCACAAGCAAGCTAGGAAATGGTACCAGAGGCACCAAGTTTGTCTCCTTCCTACTCTAGAGTGATAAAAACCATACTGCATAAACCCAAAAGCAGAAATTGCCATCCTGATTTTGTCAGACCAGGCCCTACGAGATTGCTTGAGTCCTTAAAATGTTATGCACTTAATGGGTGGGAATGGGTTTAAAGCTTTATATACATTGTTGGCCCACAACCTAACAACTTAAGTTTTTAGGTAAAGTGGTAATCTAACATGGTATCAGAGCCGGTTTCCAGGAGATCCTGGATCCTACGTTCTAGTCTTGTTGCCCGTTTTTATTCTGTGGTGTTTAAAAAAATTGTGTTCCCTATCATGGGTGTTATTTATCGTGTGTTCATCTCTCCACGTGCTGTCGGGCTGCACGTGCAGGGGAGTGTTAAAGCCTGATATACATTGTTGGCCCACAACCTAACAGCTTAAGCTTTTTGGTAAAGTGGTAATCTAACAAATGGACCCATTTATCTAATATTACACTCGACAACACCTAACTGATTACTAATCTGAATTCACCAATTCCTAAGTCTGTCAAGAAGTCAAGACTTTCATTTCTACTACTATGGTGTGTGTCCTCCTAGGATTTAGCATGATCATCAATATGGAGCATAAGGAAGAGAAATAACAGAAATAGACAAAGCAAAAGAATGCAGAATAGAGGGAAGATGAAGTATATAAACATAATTAGCAGTAGCATGACTGACCAAGGACTTGTCATTATAGATTCTGATACCTTTTTGAAGAGCAATGGGCAAATCCAAGTCTAAGGTAGACCTCCGGAATAAGAATCTCGTATGGTGGATTATTAAAGATAGGTTGAATGGCAACATGGTGTTAGTTCCTTTTAGGTTGAATGGCAACATGGTGTTAGTTCCTTTTTTATGATGCTCATATACCCTTAAACATTTTCTTTGGAGCATTAATTGATCACTGGAAACATCAATGATGTATCTTGGATTGGTGTGAAGGTGGAAACATGAGCATTAACCTAATGAGATCTCCTAACAGTGGTATACTAAGAGGGAATTCGTCCAAAAAATATCCACCACTAGAAAACTAAGGTTTTCGTTAGAAAAGGTCATATCATTGCTAACATAGCGTTTACAAGTTGGAGAATCATAACACCCATAACCTTTTTCAGTTATGGAATATCCAACAAATACACACTTAATAGCAGGAGGAGATAACTTATCTTGACCAACTTGTTGAGCAAGCACAAAACAGATGCACCCAAAAGCATGGGGCACAACAGGAAACATAGGAGCATTGGGGTGCACAATGAAGAAGGAAACTTTCCCTCCTAGGGCACTGTATGCCATTTGATTAATTTAATGCAGGCTGTAAGGACAGCATTGGTCCAGAAGGTTTTAGGATATGCAAATGAAAAAGCAAGGACTGTGCTATGATATGTAAATGCAATTTCTAACCTTTAGCTGCTCTATTCTATTAAGGAGTATGAACTATGAACTCATGCAGGTTTGTGAATGATTCATTTATCTAAATAATTAACTAAATTTGACTTTGAAAAACTTCAAGACCATTATCACAGCCAAAAAGTTTAAAACTAATGCTCAATTGATTTTTTATTTCATTATAATTTGGATGAGTATGTTTAACAAATATAACCCCGTCACTTGAGAGAAATCATCCTACATGAAATACTGATGACTAGATTTATTCTTGATCTTAAATGGACCTCAAATATTTGAATGGACAAGAAAGTAAAAACTTACTATGAGACTCAATACTAGTATGATAGGAAGATCTGCTTCTAGTATTTTTTCCTTAATTGACATGGTTCATACTCAAGATGATAATTTGACTTAAAAACTTGTGAAAGTAATATAGTCTGCCCTTCTTAAGGCCTCTAACAATCTTTTTTGTCTAGAGATCCTGGATAACTCAATAATATGGATGAAAGTTTATTGAACAGTTAAGAGAGTTTCCTCCCAAATAACAAATTCAAGGGAAATCTGGGCACATACGATGCAGATGAGAGAGGAATAAATTAAAAAGAAACAATGTCTCCCTAAATCATCAGCGGTGAAACTATAGAGTATTGAGTACTAAGTTTTAAGGACTAAAATAAATCAATTCTACTCATCATGTGGGATGAAGCACTATTGAAGCACCTCACCTTAATGGGCTGCAGTAGCGCTTGATGCTGTACAGGGCTTAGTTTGTAGTTTCTGGACCTTGTGAACTTGGTTGTTATGCTTCTTTCAGGACACAGTGGATGATACAAACCCCAATCCACCCCACTTCCCCCCAAGGCCTAGTTGAAGGGCCAGTTGCGCAGAAGGATTTGCTTCAAGAATTACTGGTGAAGGTTGTTGGCCCAAGCTGGCTTTCCATGAAGATCCTAACAATGATCAACAGTGGTTTTCCCCTTCCATCAATGAGTGCAAGGATAAGCACGCCCGTGACGAGTACCTCTACCAGAAATCCAGAATAACCAATACCTCTTTCGCAACCTCCCCCTGAACCTTGACCTCTTACCACTTTTTCCCATGACCAGAAGTAGCACTAAACGTAGATGAACTGGGAGTTATCCTTTGGCGAAGCTTGACAGGACTAGGTCCATCTTTGGTGATCCTCTGCATTATAGCATATGTTTCATCCATACTGGGTCTGATTCACCCAATCGTGAACTGGTTGAAGATCAGGACTTGAAGCTTAGCAGTTGGAAAATCTGACTATTGATTTTGAAGCATTTCAACATCTTTCAGATGGTAGATATTTACTTCCTTCCAAATACCCATTAGAGTACTATATTACTTGCTGATACAACTCACCTTATCAAACTCTAAGAACTTCTTATAGTTCACATAATCAAGTTTGATTCTTATCTTGTGTAACTTTAGCAGAGATCATTTCACTAGGCCTTTGCAATTTGGTGAAACATCACATTGGCGGCAACCCTTGGTTCCATACTACTCCACAGTTTGCACAAGAATGGTGTCATTTTCCTTGAATCATGAGGTTGGGGATCCTGCACCAAATATTTAGTTTTGCCTTTTAACGTGTGTTCTCACAGCTTGTGCCCATAAAAAATAATGTTGGCATGACCAGCCAATTTTTTGTCTGTAATCAGCACATTGACACCATCAGCTGAACCCATATCTGTTGAAGCCATAACAGTACACTCAATACAGGCGCACAACACACAAAATATGCTGCCCAGTCAAGAGAAACCACCACACAGCAGGGAAGACCCGCAGGAAGCAAGAAATACACCAACCAGAACAACTCAGCAAGAAGATAGAAAAATGGCAGCAACAACAGCATGGAAAAAGTACTCACAAGACCTGCAGCAGCATGAACCAGAAACCTGAGATGAACAGCAGGCATAAAGGAAGCTGTGCAGAATCTTCAGTGGGTAGCCACCCCCGGAAAAACAGCCCAGTACTCTGAAGGAGTAGTGAATGAGGGCTCATGAGCTTTTCAAGAGTCATCTGCAGCTGCTACAGAGTAGGGACAATCTTAAAGACTTAAACAGCAGCCATGATCATGAAGCAGCAGCTTCAGCACTCAATCACATATCTTTCTGCTACGGGTAGCAGGTCACAGGCACAAATAGAGGCGTCTGGAGCAATGACCAAGCTTTCTGCAACAGCAAGCAGGACATGTGCATGACCACAGGCATCTAGGACTGCATTTGATCTGCCATGGTGCAACCAATCAACAGCCATCAAAAACAGCAACTGCACATAACAATCAAACCACTCACAATCATTGCATCCAGCAGGATAGGGAGGAGTAGGAAGCCCTGAACAACTCTCTAATCAGAAGAAGATACTGATTCAAGAATTGAACATGGTGAAACTAAAAGAAAGGACAAAGGAAGGGTCCAAAACAAGCGATAAATGCCCTGACAGGCTGATACCATTTTGTAAGCATGAGAAATCTGAGTTGAATAGACTGCTAACAGGTGAACAAGTTTTAATGTTAAGGTTAGGAGAGAGGACAGACGAGAGATTATTGCTTGCTGAAATTTTCTCCTCCCAACCAGCCACATTGCCCACACCCTCTTATAAGTAAATATGCAGATGACATGACATAAATAACAACACTAAACAAATAGATTGAGTTCAATCTTTTACTAGGGAACCAACCGCAATCCTCAACCCCCCTCCCTCCCCCCCACCTCCACAAAAAAGATGAAGATTCTCACAAGTCACAAGGCTTTTGGTTTCTAATTATTCTAGCAATATTGTTGCACTTTGGTTTTGGGTGAGGAATGGCGGTTTGATTGAATGGGGTATCAAAGAAATCTAGAATGAAACAAATGAAGTTTACATGATGATAAATAACCCTTTGGTGAGAAGGTCAATATTGCAGGCTAATCTGTAGCTAATGAATGTCATGAATGAATGAAGAAAGTATTCTGTTTCATTGATGTAGTATATGCACCTCAAAAGGGATGTGTTTTGGCATATTGTGTTATCTGCATTAGTCATTAGGTATTTATGACGTGACACAATGATATAGGACAATAATAAACAGAATCAGAGGGAGAATTGAGCGAGAGAAATGGAGAGAGAAGAAGAGAAGAAGGAAGAAGAAGGGAGGAGAAGAGAAACTGCTGCAGGCAGAACAGAAATTACGAGCAGAGAATTGAAAGATCAGAGACAGAACAGTGAGAGAAAAAGAAAGAGGAGAAAGGAAACGGAAGAATTTGAAGGGAGGAGGAAGAATATGGAGGAAGGAGAGGGGAGGGAGAAGCTGCACAGGAGAGAGGGAAAACCAGTCTGGAATTTGAATTCGAAATGATAACTGTCTCATACGACTGGAAAATGCAAGTACTCATACCTACAACTAACTAAAACACATAAAGACATAAAAACCCCAACATAAAAGGTTATTGCACAACACAAATTAAGGTTTAATACAAGCATTTTCCTAAATTTACGCCTAAAGTATGCTGAATAGGCACTCTAAATGATGTAGGCAGTCATCTTTCAGACATTAATTTTCTTAAATACAAAGTTTTTAGATTAATACAGATTGTTTTGATCCCATTTTCAACTTTCTATCTTTCTTTTTGGTATATTGCATTGCTTAAATTTTATGATTGACTACATGTGAATGAATTGCAGATCTTTTGCATTATTTTCAATAGGTTGCAGGTTGCAAAATACTGATTGTTTTGCTTGTTTGTATGTATCTTGGTTCTTGTTGCTTGCACCCCCCCAAACCCCAACCCCACTTTCTTTGTTGGTTTTTTTTTTTCTTATATATTTAAAATTTTTCATTTTATCATTCACTCTTTAGGCCTTATAGGCTTTGTTTTGATGTGAACAATGCTCATTTCGATGAAATTATTAAAGAAAGTGAACATTCTATGTTAAAATCTTCTGTTTTTGAAGGGGACCTACCATGACTTAATTTTTACTCAATTTCAGTAAGACATTCGAGGATGAGATAAAGCGCGAGTTGAAGCATACTGGAGCTGGTATTTTATCCATGGCAAATGCAGGTCCAAATACAAATGGAAGCCAGTTCTTTATTACCCTGGCTCCCACTCCCTCACTGGATGGTAATAACTTAATTATGCTTACTTTAAACTTGTCCATATATCTGGAATATTGTTGAAGCATCTAAGTTTGTTTGTATGTAGTTTGCTGCAGCGCACCCCCCCCCCCCCCCCCGCCCCCACAAAAAATAACAAAGAAAAAACTAAGTGATAGAATGTTTGACAGGAAATTTCATTGCTAATCTCTAAATTATTTAGATGGCATACAGGTCAGTGAGGGCAGTCTGGCTGTGACATAATGCCTGATATTTCTTCCATAAATCAGCTTGATATGATGGTCATAGCTATATATGTATCATTCTAGCACTTAACTGATGAGATTTGATTATTCTAGTACTTAAACATATGGGGTTTGAGGATAGAATTGTGTGATTCTAGTTGATTAGTTTTTTTTTTTGTATGTATTTCTAGAAACAAAACATTGTGTTACAGCTTGATAGCATTTTTTTTTTCATACATACAAACCACTGTTGTAAATATAACCAATTTGAAAATTGCAATAGATGTGTGTAACACCCAGTGCAAAAGGCTCTCATGCCATCACAGGTCTGGGTGGGGCATGAAGTTTGCAATAAATCCGGTAACTAATTGCTTGCTTCTTTTAGGGTTTCGGCCTTTTGGGAGGGATAAGAATGCTTGAATTCTGTGGATTTGTGCTGTATTTCAGTGGGCAGGAATGACCGATCTTCAAGGGCCAGCATTTGCTTTTGTGTCTGCATTGGGATAAGATAGTGTTTCTGGCATCCTTGTGGGCTTTTGCTTCTGGGATCATTAAAGGAATGCACTTGTTTGATATGGGTTGGTATGATTGTTCTTATTTTTTTTCTTAGTTTTTTGGGTGGCTGGGAGGTTGCTTTATCCTCTTTTGTTTTGAAGTTTTGTTTTGTTTTTCTCTCTTTAATATATTTTAATTTCATTAGATGCTAATATGCTATAACTAATTTGAAGATTGTAAGTTGAATTCTAACATTTTACTGATGCATTAATACCCATTGTTTGGAGGGGGACTAAAAAACTTGTTGCTTTATCTCTGATATTTATTGTCCGATTTCCATGTGTGCGTAAATGTGCAACCATATCTTGCACAAAACCTCGGAATGTTGACTGGGAATTGCATAGGGAAGACAATTATGAGTAGCTATAAACTTGGGTGAATGTCGTTGCTAAGCAACGACATGCACAATGGTGTATTTTCTGACTCTGCTTGGTATCAAGTAGATGTAGGTGTAGTGATTAAAGAAAAGTTACACTATTCAATTTTTGCGTAAGAATGTTGACAATCTTCTTCACAAAGATAAGAAATTTTTTAAGATAAGGAGGAGCAGTGTTTCCATTTGCATACTTATTGTACTTGAGGGTTCTTGAATTTGATAATGAGGTAGTGTTGATGCCGGTAATGTTTAGGAAGTAAAGAGAACCTAGAGAGGAGAATCAGGCAATCCTTAGTAGCTCAACTGTTGGGTGGTAGGTGAAGGGGTGTTGGGTTATGTAAGAAAGGAGCTATGATGTCCTCACTCCAAGGATGTTATAAGGGGATATCCTTTGCCATACAGAGCAAGGTGATGTCGAGAGAGAGAGATACCAAAAAAATCCTATTTTGGATGGATCTAAAATGAATTAGAATTAAGAAATAGGATTTGTTTTGTTTAATTTAATATTTTAATTAGAATAGAATTGTAATCTAATGTATAATGTCATTTTTTCCTGTTATTTGACAGGATGACACAAGTGCTCGCTTGATCTATTTCTTTATCTCCGCATGAATCGTATGTTTGAAACAATAAGGACAGAATTTTCCCAATTGATATGAGTATTGAAGGTGAGACCATCATCCTATGGAAGGGGGGGGGGGGGTGCTTTAACCAATGGGAGAAAGGTGTTTCAAGGACCCAATGGTGTAGCGGCATCTGGATAATTTTAGGCATTCTTTTTCCAGTCCACAGTTTTTTCTGTTGAGCTTGTGTGATCTTCGTGAGAGAGAGAGAAGGTCAGATGGCTGCATTGACTGCATCCAATGGGATGTAGAAACATAAAAATAGTCTACTTGGGCTTTGCATGCATGTGAATGTCATACAACTATTTTCATGAAAAAATAGACTGAATGTAATAGGTTAGGTGGCTGTATTGACTACACCTAATGGGATATAGAAACATACGAATATAGTCTGTCAGTATCTGTTTATTTAAGCTGCGGAAATAGCCTAATAGCTTGTTAGTCGGCAACCAACCTTTTCTGTAAGCTGCTGAATTAGCCTAATTGAGCAAGTGATTTATGACAGACTGATTGTTAGGATTGGTGTTATCCTAAGAGAGGGGGTGGGGGGGTGAATTGGTTATTTAAAAACTTTAGGTCCAACTATTTAATTGATTCACAATCTTTATCAAATTTGAATTTAAAGCATGTGCATCAACAATATAAATATAACCATACAAGTGCGGAAATTTAAAGAGAGTAGGGATAGAGAAAACGACACCGCGATTTACGTTGTTCGGCTATACCCGCCTACGTCCTTGCCTCAAGACAATCACTTGAGGATTTCCACTATCTTGCTCATTTCAACCAGGGCAGAATTGCCACTAAAATCCGCTTCTTCACAAGGCAAAACTACCTTTACAACCCTCTTTCACTCCGGCAGAGATACTTGTAATCCCTCTTTGTAGGCGGAGATACCTCTCCAAGTGATATACTCTCACTTGGCACGGTTCAAACCTGAACCGCAAAATAATGAATGGAAATGAAAGTTTTGTGTACAATGGATGCTCCTTCAAGAGCTGATAAGTACAAATAAAAAACTTTTCTAATGCACTCTCAAATGATATGAATGAAGCTCAAAAGAGTTGTAAATAATTTGCTCAAATGGACTTTTGAATTGATCAAGAGAAGTGAGCTTTGATGTGAGAAAAGTGAGTATAAAATAAGCTCAAACGATTCAAGAGTATTTCAAGATAGATCAAAAGTTTTTCTCCCAATGTGTTTTCAAAATTAAAAGTAGGAGAACTTGAAAATGATGTAAAAATGTGTTTCAATAATGCTCAAGAATCAAAAGATGTTTAAGGATGCTTTCAAGATAATCAAAAGTGATTCAAAAGTGTTCTCCAAATTTTTTTGCCTTGTATTTATAGGCAAAAGAGAAATATGGCCGTTATGTGATCGTTGGGGTTTTAAAATATATTTTATCTCTGAGAATATAGCTGTTTTCTGACTGTTATTGGCCTTGCTCGAGAGTTCCGGTCGACTGAACCAAAGGTGATTCTCCATTTTAGCGCGATTCGGTTGACTGACCCTATGATCCGGTCGGCTGAATCATATTGCTGAAAAACTTCGGTCGACCGAGCTATATATCCGGTCGACTGAACACCTTATAAAAGTGAGTTTCAGCCATTTTTCAAGTTCAAACTCATTTCAAGCCTTTTGAATTACTTTATCATTTTTAATAAAAAGGTTTTCCATGAAAACTTGAGTTCCTAAGGTCAATCTATGGTCATGAGTGAGCTTCACATCAAATCAATTGAAACATGCATGTACAAATGAAATCTAAAAACATTACAACTGAAAAATACATGTCTTCAAGCTTTGTTCTTCAATTTGCCATGGAATGTGCCAAAGGATGTCTTACTTTCAGTGCTTCATGGCCTCCATTTTGCATTGGTCATTTGTGCTTTGTGAAACTTAATCCTGTTCATACACTTAACGCACAAATGAGATGCTATGACTTGTCATTATCAAAACGGGATAGGACTTAAAAAGTCAACACTGATTACAATGTTCAACAAATTGCAGAGTTGTTTGTTTTGCCTTTTCTGAGTGTCCAGTTCCATATGGCTAACTATAAACTCAATTTTCTTTTTCTGTACTCCAAATTCACATCCTGGTTTCTAGGATCTGTAAAATCACTTTGAAATTAGTGAAGTAATCTGCACTCCTTTATTTTAAAAAAATTCATTAGTACAATAGCTTGTCATGTTTGGAGTATAGATTATCTTGACTTTTTCGTGGTTTTTGCTAAATCATTATCTATGAATATTGATGTGAAATGGTAAGTGTGTTGTTTCATTTATCCTGTTTAATCCTCAGCAGTATATTTTTCATGGCATAAAGTTCCAATTTTAGGTTTTAGCTAATGATGCTTCTATTGGTGATTCTGTATCTTCCAGGAAAGCACACAATATTTGGAAGAGTTTGTAGAGGAATGGAAATCATTAAGAGGCTCGGGAGTGTCCAAACTGATAATAATGATAGGTATGTATTTTCCAAAATAATTCTTGGTCGTTTGACGTAATATAAATAAATTGCTCAAGGAAACTTATGAAATACATTTTTGAATATGTAATCTAGAAATGGTTTTTGATGCTAAATTGCTAATTGAAGTCAATATGGTGACTATTAAATAGAATACAGGACTTTTATATTGGCAATCATCTAGTAGGGTCAGCATTATATGCTCAATAGGTCACTCAGCCAAATTGGATAACTTAGGGGTTTTCGGGGGCCTTGATTTATTGTTTCTTATTGTTTTTGTATAATTATTGATGGTATGGATGATGATGATGCATATAACTAGTTTAGCATTGGTATGTTAAATTTTTAAATTATATTTATAGTAATAAAAAAAAAAAACTGTCATAAAGTCATTACCTAGAAGTGGAATGGGATCAGTATCACAGTACAATACATGCTCTAAAATGTGGAATGTTAGCGGTATATTTTGCCATTTGCATCAAGCTCCAACTTCCTTCTTGCATACATGCTGCCGGAAGCACACACTCTTATAGTAAGGGCTAAAATTTTATTGTTAGCATATTCAATCAAGCAGGTGATTTTCTCCCCTACCACGGATCCCCCAATAAACTGAAAATCTGCAATTCCAATTACTATGGGAAGACCATTTACTGGACCTATGCCTGTTTAAACAGCCTCCGTTAATCCTGTCATTTTTTTTTTATAAGAATCAATACGATCTAGATGCAATGCAGAAAATTGAGTAATGATAGCACTTTTATATTTTGGAGAGGATGTTAAGGTGTTTCTTACTCTAGAAGCCATTTTATTTTGTGAAATGTATTAATAATGATAGAAAATAGAAATTACAATGCAAAGATTCCCCCCTTCTACTGATAAAAAGTATGTTATGTTAAAAATATTGAATTAAAGCTTTGGATCATTAGATTTACCATTTTAGAATGAAAATGTACCATGTTTAGGAATGTCCTTACCAATTTGTGTTTTGCTAGGGTGTTAATGTTTTTTGGTAACTATGGAGAGTAACTGGTAGCCCAACTGGTCCCAGTTTCACCAATCTGAGTCCACCAGATGATGTTAGCATGACATCATAATACTGGTGTGGAATATCGCAATGCTCCTCCTTGTTGTTCCCCCTTGCCAACCCCTCCTTCCTGGTTCGCGACGATGGGCTCCTCCCTCTCTCTACGAGGGGAGGCATCCTTAAACCTGAAGACCCCTGTACTTCTTGTCCCTCCCCTCCTCGGTCTTTCCCCTGACTTCTCTCTCTCTATGCCAGAAACCCTAAACCCTCTTTAGGCGCAGCTTCGGGTTTCGTTTCTTGAGACTGAGATATCCTCACCCTCACCCTCACCCTCACCCTCCTGCCTTCTTCCATGGCAGGCGCGAAGTTCTCAGTGTGGATCAAGAGGAAGACCTTTGATTTGGTATCGAAGGGGAGGAAACCGACATTTTGAGACTAATGGAACTTTGGAATGGTCATTGCACTTCTGTCTTTCTGGATTTGGAGGAGCTTGGTTGGTTTTTTTGAGCTTGGGAAGACTTCTGGAGCTCGAGAAGAGGTCCCCTCTCACCCTCATGATTTTGCCGAATGGGGAACAAGGAGAAAACCTAATTACTTCACCTGAAGTCGAGCAAATGTGGCAGGTTCATCTCCCTCTTCAAAACCAACAGCGGAGGCTGAGACATTTGGTCTTCCTGGAGGGTTTCAATTCGAAGGAGTGGCTCAAAATCTTGAATGTGGTGAGCTGAGGCCTGCTTCACCCTCTTTTGGAAGCCCTTATCCGGGCAGCAACACAGACTCATGCCCCCAATCTCCAGCTGGGAGGTTTTCAAGACCGCAGCATCTGTTGCAGCCCCTGGGACCTTGTCAAAGCCAGTTACAGCCCAAACTTGTACCCATTGGGCCTGTCCTTGCTGCGGAGAACCCTTTCTTCTGATCCCTGAAAACTGACCAGCTGCAATAATTTCTTGGGGTGGGGAAGCCGTCTGGTTCTGCACAATCTGTTGTGAACTTCATTGAGAAAAACAACATAGGTCTGGGCAAACCTCAATTTTTCTCTTCCTTTGTAGAGCTTGGGACTGAACTGAAAGTGGAGTCTGTGGACAAATGCACCCTGTTTGAGGGGCTCTCCCCTTTGGCCTCCCTGCCACTGAAACTTTTCTTGCAGCCAAACCTAATGCTTACGGTCCCTTTACTTCCTGCAAAGGACCCTCTATGGAAGCTGAAAAGACTTCTTTCTTCTGGAAAAACCCTATGACTCAGCCTCGCTCCCAGGTCTTTGATTCTAGCGACGCCGAGTAGGAAACAGATTCAGGGCCTCCATTACTACAAGTTGATGCCACTGTTTTAACCTTAATTCCAGCTATTTCAAAGATGGATTGAAAGGCCTCCATTATTGCAAGTTGACGCCACTTTTTTTACCTTAATTCCAGTTCCTTCAAACCACCCAGAGGCCTTTCAATCCAGCCCCAATCCGGCTGATACCCAGGACAAAACCCCAACTTCGAAATTTTAAATGGTTTAGACGTGGAAAGCACACTTTTCAAGGAACAGGTCTTCGAGTGGGTGTTACGGAAGATGAAAATGATCAGTAAAGCCATTTGCATGTCTTTTGATGGCTTTGAAGACGTGGCTTTGAAATTGTTTGAAGATCGAGAAGAGAAGAGAAGAGACTAGAGAGAAGGCACAGCATAGCCCAAAAACCTATGGGCAGCTACAAGAAACTGGACACAAACAGGGAGCTGAAATGCCTGGAATGTACAATAAATTATGATAAAGTTGGGTGGATGTACAAATTTGGTGGAGTTGAACAGTAGTGAGGTGTGCACTACTAAACCATGTTAAGGAAACTCATTTCCTGGAATGTGAAGGGATTAAATGACAAAGATAAGAGGAACCTAATCAAATCCTTTCTTGAAGTATGGAGTGGTGACCTTGTCTGCTTACAAGAAAATAAAGTAGAAAATATTGATCAATTCTTAGTCAAAGATGTTTGGGGACAAGAGAACTGTGGATGGATCTTCCTTGGTGCTGTGGGCAACGCAGGAGGCATCCTCATTTTGTGGAATCTCAATGTGTGGGATGGTCGATCATTTCATCAGCTCCTTCTGTCTTGTGCTTGTAAAATCTGGATGAAAATTTTCTATGGGTTCTCACTGGGGTCTATGGCCCAGGAGAAGGGTCTCGTAGACATTTGTTTTGGTCTGAACTCTTGGAGATTAAAGGCCGTTGGTGGATGCACCTTGGGTTATTGGAGGAGACTTAAACATGGTGTTGTACCCCCATGAAAGAAGTAGGGGTGGAGTGGAGAACAACTAAAGAGAGTTCCTAGACTTCACTAATGTGAGTGCCCTCATTAATCTCCCTCTCATGGGTGGTGCTTTCACTTGGTCCAACTCTAGGGACCACCTTCCTTCTCGAGATTTGATAGATTCCTTATATCCATGCATTGGGATATTCACTTTCCCAAAACCAGTCAGAGCTCCTACCTAGGCTGAGGTTGGATCATCTCCCTATCATCATTGGCACGGGTGGAATCAAATGGGGACCAACCCCATTCTGCTTTGAAAAAATATGGTTAAAGCACAATGACTTCGGGGGCTTTATCAAGGTCTGTTGGTCCACGTTGCACATTGAGGGGAAAGCCAACTTTGTGCTTGCTTCAAATTGAAAGGTTTGAAAGAGAAGCTCAAAGGGTGGAATAAAAGCACTTTTGGGAACATTCAGGCAAAGAAGACCATTTTTATGAACAACATCAAGATCCTTGATGAGCAAGAGTATGACATGGGCTTAGTTTCGATGAAAGGGCCAAAAGAATTTTGTTGAAGAAGGGGCTGACTGAGGCTATTAGCCTTGAAGAGATCTCTTGGAGGCAAAAATATAGAGCCTTATGGCTCAAGGAGGGAGACTTGAATACCTGATTTTTTCATCGAACCACAAATGGCCATTGTAGATTGAACACCATTTCTTACATTGAAATTGGGGAGAACGCCTTAACTGAGGAGGAGGACATCCTTTTTACTTTGAATCCGAAAGCTGGAGACCTGTAGTGGACGACATCAATTTTAAATCTATCAGTTCCTCCATCATAGAGTGGCTTGAGAGACTATTTAAGGAAGCTGAAATCCTCCAAGCCATTGGAGATGGCAATGGAGATAAAGCGCTAGGGCCAAATCGGTTCTCCTTATTATTCTCCTAGTCAAATTGAGGCGAGCTTAAGCAGGACTTTGTTAACACCTTTGAGGAATTCTTTAGATTGTTTAGATTTGTGAGCAGCATCAATGCCACTTCCTTACCCTGATCCCCAAGAAACCAGGGGCAACAAACATTAAGGACATTTGTCCAATTAGCTTGGTGGGAAATATCTATAAGATCCTTGCTGAATTCCTTGCTACGAGGCTTAAAAAAGCCACTCTAGAAGTCATTGGGCAATATCAACGTGCCTTTGTGGCGGGAAGGCAAATCATGGATGTAGCCCTAATAGCTAACAAGGTAGTGGATATTAACCAGAGGGAAAAGAAAAATGGGGTGGTGTGTAAATTTGACATGGAGAAAGCTTTCAATCATGACAACTGGAACTTCCTTTTCTTTACTCTTTGGAATATGGGTTTTGGGGAGCGGTGGTGTAGTTGGATCGCTTATTGCATCAACACATCAAGCTTCTCAGTGTTAATCAATGGACGCCCCACTGATTTCTTTCGCTCCTCCAGAGGCTAGACAAGGGGACCCTCTATCCCCTTTAATGTTCATCATGGTGATGGAGGTGTTGAGCCTCATGTTGTTAAAAGGTATAGGATAAGGGCTGATCAAAGCAATAGATGCATGTAGGTCACACATCTCCTGTTCGCTAATGACATTATCATTTTTTTGTGAGGATGACCCTCTCCACATTTTGAATCTGAGATGTATCTTGGCAGCGTTTGAGGCAGTTTCAGGTTGGAAAGTTACATTGGAAAAAGTGAAATCATTCCGGTTGGAGAAAATGTAGATGGGCCTTTCTTTGCTGGTCTTCTTGGCTGCAAAATAGGTAATTTTCTTATTAACTACCTTGGGCTACTGCTTGGTGCCAAATTCAAAGATAAAGGGGTGTGGGATCTCCCATAATTGAAAAAATTGAAAAAAAGGTTGGCTGGATGGAAGAGGATTTCTTATCAAAAGGTGGCAGACTCACTCTCATTAAAAGCACCTTGACAAATCTCCATGTTTACTTCATGTCTTTCTTTTCCCTACCAACTTTAGTTGCCAAGAGACTTGAAGGAATTCAAAGGAGGTTTATTTGGGGGAATTGTCAGGACGGAATTCAAATTTCACCTTCAGGCATGGTGAAACAACCTTCTCATTTAGGAGGCTTGGGTTTGAAGTCCCTCCACATTTTCAATAAAGCCCTGTTCAGGGAATGGTTGTGGAGTTTCATGATTGAGAAAAATCACCTTTGGCGGGGAATCGTTGCTGTGAAATATGAGCTTAAACATGATTGGATCTCCCAGCCTAATGGAGGACCACATGGTGTACGGGTGTGGAATTTCATCAGGAAAGGCTGGAATGATTCTGCTTCCTGTATCAGGTTTGAAGTGGGGAGGGGGAACAACATTTATTTTTGGTATGACTCATGGCGCGATAATGAAGCTCTTAGTGTCTTATTTCCAGCGATATTTAACTTGGCATGTGATAAAGATGACTGTGTCAGTCGGCACCTTCAAACCATAGATCAGGGGCTCTTTTGGAACATCCCTTCATTAGAAATGTGGAAGATTAGGAACTCAACCAGCTCGCGGACTTTTCACAACTTTCTTTACAGCTTCTAACACCATAATAGCACCAATCATCTTATTTGGGCCTTATTTGAGTAGGGTCCTTCACTGTTAAATCCTTTTCTGCTTTAAGCTCTTCCCTTTGGAGTCAAAACAACTTTAATTTCCATTGAACTCAGATTTGAAAGACTGCAGCCCCGACAAAAGTTGCCTTCCTTGCATGGGAGGCAACCCATGAGAAGATTTTGACCAAGGATAGTTTGCGAAGGAGGGGTCTGTCAATAGCCAATAGATGTCCCCTTTGCATGACTAACACAAAAGATTTCTGATGCGTTTGGAAAGAGAGGAATAGGCGAGTATTTGAAAATTCAACCTCTGCTCCAAAACAGTGAAAAATATTGGTTTGCTGCGGTCAATAGCTGGCATAATGGGACTGTTGTTAATGAGTATGATGTAATCTTTGATTTGTGCGACACCCTTCAGGGTGCTTGATTTACTGTACCATGGGCTGGCATCCCCTTAATGCCTTCTCAATAAAGTTTCCTTAACCGGGGAAAAAAAAAACTGTTTTCTGGTAACTATGGGATGCTAGAACGCAGGCGGCGATTATTCATGATCAAATTTCAACATTAACATCCTTAGTGGATTTGAAATGCATGATTGCTTACATGAGTTAGTTATTTTTCTAAAACAACTTACTACTCAAGAAAGGAACCAACAAAATACAGGATATAACAATATTGTTGAAATTATTATTGATGTATGACTAAAATACATTTTAACATCTATCTTTTTGGTATCAGATAAGAGTGCTATTGGATTTTAGGAAATATGTAAGGGACATAATAGGAAGGAAAATTGAATATTTTTTTTAATTGATGTTTTCTATTTTCTGTTTCTTTTTTTTGCACAGTGAAGAAATTGATTATAAAAATACATTTGTTTATGCTGTTTGTTTTCTATTTCTATTGTCAGTTTTCAGCTGTTTGCCAAAAACACTGAAAATCAAATTTTATGGTTTTTAGTTGTTTTGGAAACATGTTGCCAGAAATTTGAATATCCTCCTGAAATAATTTTTTTTTGCATTATATTATTCATTTTATACACTTTTAAATTAAAATCGAAATTAAAGGATCATATGAATTTAAATATAATTAAAATGAAAATGTACCTAAATTTTTAAAAAATAATAATAAACTCAATTACAAAATACTTCTTACTATTTTTCAATTTTCATGTCCAATAAAATTTTTATTGTAAAGTAAAATTTGTAAGTAGAATAATTAAGTAAAATAATTATAATAAATGTTATCTTTATTATAGTAATTTTTTTAGTATGTATTATTTATAATTTTTTTATTTAATTATATTTTTATAATATTATTTGATTTAAATATGAAAATGAACATTTTTTTTAATTAAAATTTTAACTTGTTTTAGTTTTATGAATGTTAACAAACAGTTTGTTGGTTTTCAGTTTTTAGTTTCTGTTTTTGGTTTTTAGTTTTTGTTTTGGGTTTTTGTTTCTCTAATTTTTGACAGTGATACAAATGATCCCTATGTTTTTCAATACCCCTTGGACAATTTTGAACATTTAAGGTGGTTGAATTCACTCTTAATTTAGAAACCTTGGTCGCTAACCTGGTTAATCTGCTGAGTTTTCCATATATGTATGTATGTATGTATATATGTATGTATGTATGTGTATATATATGTATATATATATATATGTGTGTGTGTGTGGGTGTGCGTGTGATTTTTTTTTTTTCTGCACTTTTTCATTTATGTGAGTTTACTTGGTGAAGTTAATGATATTTTAATATCTTTAACACTTTGAGCCCTCACATTAGAGTACCTGTCTGTGATACTTGGATATGGTAGTCCCTTCTGCAGACTTAAAAGTAGTGAGAAGTATTTGAGAAGTGTGGAACTTTGGCAGCTGGACATATGCACAGTTTTTGTACTCTAGTTTAAGTTACATGGATCTAGATTACCACTACCAGTTTTTTAAGTGACGATCTTTTTGAAGCAGTAAATGAAATCACAATGCCTTTAACGGTGTGGTGGTGCCCATCATAGTTTGATGTTCCAGCTATGTGAAAAATGAAAAAAACCTCATGAGTACTAGAACTTTGGTGGGGCATAAATGTTTTTATGGTAGAACTGTTCCAAACTTAAATTTGTGAACATTGTTCCAAAATTGGAAATGCAAGATGAAATGGAAAATAAAAAATGAAACATTTTTTTCACTAATCAAAAAAAGAAAAAGAGCTTGAATGTTTTTGTGACTTGTTTTTGATAATTGAAGAAAGAAAATTTTTAAATATTAAAGAAGACTTGGTAACAGAAGCTGAAATTTGCAAAAAAAAAAAAAACAGAAAAAGAAGAGGTAATAGAGAGCATTTAACATAGGATCTTTAAGTTTTCATATCAGTGCACATTATTGTATATAACAAATAATTTGACTGATGTTATTTCATTTATAATCTGGGTTTGTCTAGCATTCTCAACTATTTTTTAATTATATGTAAATGGACAACTTTAAAGATGTCTTTCAACACACCCAGAATATGGGGCCAGAAATTGCAGAGGAGCATTATCCGAAGCGGTGGCTGCTCGCTGGTAGGCCCACTTGGGTTAGGGGGGCATTGTCCCTCAGTTCTTACCAACCTCCGGCCTTTCTTAAATTTCCATCCGTAGAAAGAATGGAGTTTTTTGAATTTTCTGTTAGGTGGACCAACAAACCGACCAAGCTGGGCTGGGTGTCCATGTTACAGATCCTTTTTATCTTCTGCCATGAATCCCTTGTTCATGATATCAAGAAACTGTATATGGTCAGTCCATAATCATTGCACAGTTCATACCTCTTGAATGTACAGTGGTGGGATGTCTGGTTTTGTTTGTTATGCACTGCATGTATGTGTTTCCCCCTACCTACTCTCATTTTAAGTATTTAAGATCATCATAATTGCCATTCTCATATGCTTCAATCTCCTAATTCAGACCCATCCATGAGGTGAAGATCCTGCGGGCAACAATCAAAGATTGATACAGTGATGTTGTAATGAAACCAAGCTTTCTGTATCCAGAATGGCCAAGACCCTTTTGATTTTCCTGATTACTGTGTAATTTGAATATGTGATGGACATTATATTTGGGCGATTTACAGGGACAAGAAGAAAGAATAACATATGAAAATGGTTAATGTTGGTCTGAAAGTTGAGCCCTTTTAATTTCTCTGTTGAGTACAACTTAGGTATCTTGCTGCCCTTATTTTTATTAAGAAGTTGATGTGCCATTTGGGCCTACAGTTGATGGAATGTCTAATTTCGGGAATAGTTATTGTATAAAAATTAGTATTAGCTTTTTGTAAATTCACTCAGTAATTGCATTCGATATGGAATATAATAGGAATAAACATTCACAGTGAAATTTGGTAATTGTTATTCCCTATATATATTCCATGTTATGGATCAAACCAAACCAAATAGATTAGTTTGGTTTGCAGGTTACTATTCTTAAGAATAGATTAGTTACATCTAGTTATACAAATTTTTATGTTATTAAAAATAAAGCAAATAGTAAAGTGAATTTTGTAATGAAATATTCTCAAATTTCACAATGAAATATTCTTTTTTATTACATGTTGGATGAAATAATAAGTAATATCTAAGGAACAGTCTATTCTCAAATTTCTTTGTGTTTAATTTTATTTCATAAAATAGTTTTGCGAGAGAAACAAAACTTTAGTGATTAGGCTGATGCCTAAGGCCAAGGTAAAAGTAATTCACTAGCAGTTAGTAAGTCTTTGTTTTACCTAACAAAATTTTAAGAGCTTCTCTCAACTCTCATAGTGTGGGATTTCAAAGAACAAACCATTTATGAACATCTTGATATTTGGGTTGGTTAAAAAATACTAACTTGTTTGTTTACATAATAAGTTTGAGTAAGTATTATAAAGTTTAGTCTGACTTGAGTTTGAAAACAGGTTAAATGTTTTTTTTTTTCATAAAAGAGGGCGACACCTCTTTTCTTTATCAGAAAACCCCTAATTTATGACGGAGGAATACCGTGGTTACAGTAAAGTAAGCTGCAAACAGATAAAAATCAAACGTAACGAAAACGAAACGAAGATAAAATGACATATTAGACTCTTAAATTAGGAAGACTAATTTTGTCAAGTCATATTATGTCTCTAAATGAGGTAAAGAAGCAAACTTCAGATAACTCATAGTGGTGCATTCCTCTCCTTGACATGCCAAGAAGTCTGCAGTCTTATTTCCTTCTTTGAATTGGTGAGCAATGGTAAAATTAATCATGAAAAGAGCCTCGAGCAGCTCTTCCCAAAAATCCTACAAATATCAAAGCATGCATCTCCGAGAACGAACCCAATCGATCACTATTAGAGTCACATTCAATCTCCACATTCATATAACCCATCTCTTTGCATGTCCGCACTCCCTCTATCAGGACCTTAATAGGTTAAAATTTAATAAACATGTTTGAGTATAATAAAGTGTTCACTTTGAAGGTTTTGTAAAAAATATCTACAATTTGATTTTTTGATGAACAAAAAATATCTATACGGAGTCCTATGGTGATAATTGATATTGATATGCTTCCTTCTACTATAAAAAAAAAATTGGATTCTTTGTCAAAGCAATAGCAAACCTATTTTTATAAAAGAAAAACAAGAAAAAGACTTTGTTGGAATTCACTCTTAACCATAAGGTCCACAGGCAAACGACTCTTTGCTCTCCCCTACTCCACATCCACATTTGCTCATCTCTCTCTCTCTCTCTCTTCTTGAAGTTAAGCAGTACAGTCGAATGGCAATTGGAAAAAAAAAAAAAAAGAAAAAAAACACCAAAAGTCAAAGAAGAAAAATCTAAAAGACCCAATATGCATTTAGGGAGAGAAATTATGGACTAAAAAAAGAAAATATTGTAGAATGACTGCAACTACTTCCACCATGAGCAGAGCAGGGTAAATGAAAACGCCCATTCTTCTTTTCTCCTCCCCCTCAAGGAGATGGAGGAAATTAAGCTGCAGGGCATTTGGGGCATTGAAAAAACTGCCCAAATTGCTTAGCTTAATTATTATTCCACTTTCTTCGATCAAGGTCACACTCAGATGAGACTTAATTGAGACTAACACTTGCATGTGTGGGTGTGTAAGAGAGAGAGAGAGAGAGAGAGAGAGAGAGAGAGAGAGAGAGAGAGGTAATCATTAATTATCTAATGTCATGAATCATCCACGAGGCTTAACTAGCTTGATATATATATATGAAGAGGGCAGAGGTGGTTTCTTACCCAACACCAACCAACAACTAGCTGCCCCCACAGAGCTAGCAGACACGTTGAGTAATCATCAGAGTTGCGTGGCCATCACTCCCACACACACACACGTATATACCAGTACTCTCTCGTTCACATAACTTCATAAAAGTTGTTTTAAGCCTACAAACTTTTTTGCACTTCGCCTTTTTTCACATGACTTCAAGTTGCTCGACATCTACTTCTCTTCAAAAATACCATTCAAAAATACAGATTTTACATTCATTTGAAATTTTTCTTAGGAATTTTATGTAGCGGGAGAAATAATCATACACATAGTGTCAAGCTGAGAAATAGGTGTGAACACCTCAAAATAACCTACCTTTTGTTTGTAGCCTTTCATTACCAAACACACTTTGAAGCGACCGACATTCCTATTGGACTTGTACTTAGTCCTAAACACCAATTCAACACTAATAAGCTTCTTCTCATGAAGAAGAGTGGTGAGCTCCCAAATATTATTATTTTTAGTTGCTTGAATTTCTTCATCTATAGTTTCACTCAATTGATTATCACTGGCAGCTTCTTCACAAGATAATGGGATTACAATGTACAGATAAGGGAAAATTCACAAGACTTTTATTAGTTAAATCACTATCATTATTAATAACATAATCCTACAATTTAGTCAGCAAGTGGCATTCACGCTGCGATCTTCTAAATGACTCTTCGGAAATAGGTAAAATTGTAGAAGATGATGGATCGCCAGTTGGGAATTCTCCTAACTTATTAAAATTTCCACAAAAGTGTTTTGAAGGCTTTGGTGACAATTTAGACTCTTTAATAGATGAACCCCAAGTGGTTTGCTTATCAAATGACATCTCGACTAGCTATCACCATTGAATAACTTATATTCTTTTGTTTTATGACTGTAGGCCATAAAAACATATTTTTACCTTATCATTCAACTTCTTTCGAATTGTATCAGGTACATGCGCATAAGGAATGCATTCAAACACCCTAAGATGTCCAATATTTGGCTTCCAATTGATCTAGTTTCTTGCAGTGCCCTCTCATAATTGCTTCTAGTAGGACACTTATTTAAAACATAAATAACACAAGCAACGACTTCCGAACAAGCAAATTTTTTGCCTATGGAGTGTATCTAGCTGTCAATTGGCTTTTGATACTATTTTTCATTAAAAATTCATTGCAAACAATATACTTCGTACCTCTATTAGTTCTCAAAATTTTAATTGAGTTCTCACATTATTTCTCCACATAAAATTTAAATCTTTTAAATGCAACACATGCTTTTGATTTATTTTTCAAAAAATAAACATATACCTTTCCATTATAATATAAATAAAATTAAGAAAATACCTACTACCACTGGTGGAAGGAATCTTCACAGAACACAAATATGAATGAATCCACTCTAATGACTTCTTTGCTCTCCAAGAATTATATTTATGAAAAGAATCTCTATTTCTCTGTCCTAAAACATAACCCACAAAATTTTCTTGAACAATCAATAGATGGTAAAGCCAAATTAATTTTTTCCGAACAAAAAATTTAAGGCTATCAAAATTCAAGTGTTCAAAGTGCATATACCACAACCAACTAATATAAAAGAATAATTGAACTGAAGCAAGGTAAATTTTCATAAATAATATTAAGTGGAAAGTATAAACAAATAATTTCGAGTCATATTTACCTTTGCTATTAGTCTGCCTTGACTATCACTTATTGTACAAATTTTATTGTAGATGCAAATACCATAGCCCCATTTGAACAGTAGTCCCATACACAACAAATTATGATCATGTCTAGGAACATAAAATCTAAGATAAATTTTCAGGTTTAATCCTTCAAGCTACCAAAAATTGATATTGTTGCATTATTTTCAAATTTTACTTCTAATTTGAATGACTTATCTAACTCGAAAAACATATATATATATATATATATATATATATATTTTACCACACATGTGATTGCTACATTTTGTGTCAAGAATCCATTGGTTCTAACGTTCTTTTGTTGCTTCATAGCACTTCAATAATAATATTTTCAAATTTTATTCATTATTTTTTACAAACTTTGCATGATATTTCCTACGATTATTTTCATTGTACTAGCACTTTGATTTGTAGTGCCCATATTTATTATAATTATGACACTAAGCTTGAGATTTATCTTGCCTTTATGAAGTATTACTATTGCGTTCTCTTCTAAACCTTGATCTGTAATTTTTCCTTCATTCTTGAATAGTTAATTTCTTTGGAATGATTTTAGTTGCTCCTTATACCTTATTATTCTTACCTTTCATATTTAATTGACTTTGTAAGGAGTTGTTTATGGGCCTATAATTATGTTAATGATTCTTCCAGTTTCATTGTAGTCAAATATTTAGATTTCTTAATTGTAGCCACAAGATACTCATCAGATTGTAAGAGTTTGAAGAGTTTTTATCATAATTTAAACATTCTTTACCTTCTTGCCATTAGCTTTCATCTGATTGACAAGTGATAACAACTAATGTCCACAAAAAAATAATCAACAATTGATTATGTTTTCTTCATCTGTAAAAGTTTGTACTATCATCGTCGTAGGGTTTGTGATCACACATATTTAGTTCTTTCAACACCTTGATATGACTTTAGTAATGCATCTCGTGCCTATCATTGTTTTGTGTGAACAACCTTATCAAAAATTGATGGATCAATTGTTTGAAAATATAGTGTTGTGCCTTAATATTTTTCTTTTTGGCTACTGTTGGAATTGGTGTATTCCCAAGAGAAGGATGAATTGGAAATTTAAAAAACTTTTGCCTAGGTTAAATCAGATAACAGTAGTATTTTACAACTTAGAGTCTTTCTATGCAATCCCAATCACATTGATAATTAACTGAGCAAATATTTAAATAATTAAACCAATCTCAGTATTTCTCAAGCATTCACATAAATTAAAATATAAACAAATAAATATGAAAAATTAAATAGTGCAGGGAAAGAGAATGACACATGATATGTTATCAGGGTTCAGCCAACTGTGTCTACGTCCTCGCCTTAAGCTGTAGCTAAAGGATTCCACTAGTTGCTCACTTCACAGGTGGAGCGACATCGTTTACAACACCTTATCGGGATGGTGCACTTAATTTTCTTAACCAGGTTTGAACCAGTCCGATGCTCTCCTAACTGAGTCTGAGCAATTCGGGACTATTCATAGGGCTAGTTTCCCTCTTCTGACCACCCATTGGGAATACTATAGATAATCAATAAAATATTTTCGTACAACAAAGAATGCTTCTATACTAAGCATATATGTATTAGCAATAAGCACAATATGATCAATGCACTCAAGTATGATAATGAATTAATGCTCAAGTGAGATTTGGTCAATCAATATATCTACTCACAACAAGATATATATCTATATGAGTATGTGTGAGTGAGAAAAGTCTTTGATTCTAGAAGATGTTCATAATATGATCAATCAAAGAATCTAAATGACCTAAAGCAAATACCTCAATAATATTTTTCAAGAGTAAAGCACAAAAGAGGTTGTGGATTAAGCTTGCAAAAGATTTATCAAGGATAAATGTAAACTTTCGATTCTTGCAATTAGTGTGCAAGAAACTCACAACCCAATAATGATAATCAACCAAAAGCAATATTGGAAAAATCACAAACAAACTCTCAATAAGTATTTTTCAAATGAGCATAGAGATTTGAGAGTATAAGTTTTAAAGATTGGTGTATGGAAATGCACACCACAATAAAGATCAAAACTTCCCTTCAACTTGCAATTAATTTGCAAGTGAGAAGTATAAGCAAAGTGTAACTCTCTATTTCAAAGTGAGTTTAGTAAAGAATGTAAGAGAGTATGAGAAATTTGGCTTAAAAATATGTGATATGGGCAAGTGGGAGTATAAAAATTTGAGAGGATTTTTCCTTAATTAATTTGCTAATCCCATTCTTAATCAAGGCAAATGAAGGGCTATACATAGTTTCTCCTAAAAAAAAAACCCGTTGGGACTCAATGGAAATTTTTAGAAAAGTTTAATTAGGATTTTAAGCCTAATTACCGCGGTTATTTTAAGTGAACCCGAGAGGTTCGTTCGCCCGATCTTAGGGTCAGTCGCCCAAATAGACACAAAGCTGATTCTGGGTTTGAGTGACTGTGGAGAGAACCGGTTGGCTGGCCTAAGGTGATTTTCCTCTCCTTCGTGAGTTTGGATGCCCGATCCATGGTTCGGTCTGCCGGTGCTCAATATTCGGTTGCCTGAGGTGTTTTTGAACTTAAAAATCAGGCTCCTAGGGCTAGTAAAAAGTGATAGCTCTAAGGTTCGGTTGACCGTGGACTTTTAGTTCAAATATGGGTCGGTCGCTTGAGTCAAGTCAAAGAATTGACTTTTTACTAGTTTGGTCGATTGGGGCATTTATAGCACCCTCTGGTCGGTAGCCTGAAGCTCTTTCAAAGTTAGATTTAGGTCCAAATTATGATTGAAAATTTTCCTATTCATATAGGTATAATTTTTTGAGATATAGGGAATTTGTCATGAGGTGCTTGGGGACCTAAGGTCAATCTAAGGCCTAGGCTTTTAAATTAAGCCCAAAAAATCTGGCGTCATTTTGGCCCTTGAACTTTTTCAACCTTATGTGAAGAAGCTGTGTCATTTTATCTTAGGGGTATTGGTTCCTATGTATTAATCTATGGTCATTGAGCATTCATCCCTATCATGCATGCAAAACATTATTACAGACCATTAATTATTACAGACCCAAATATTAAATGCATTACAATACAATACAAAAATGTCTTCATTCTTTTTGCCTCCTATTAAACCATCATGAAGTATGATCTTTGTGGTCCTTATGACTTTCTTGTGTCCTTACCATTCGTGCGTGCAAATAATTAACTTTGTTCATAAGCTCAGTGTACAGGTAAGATACTTGAGTTTTGTTAGCATCAAAATAGGGATCAGACTCAAAAAGTCAACAACTGCAATCTATATCATTTTTTGTTCCAATGTTAGATTTGCTTCATCTTGCAACTCCTTAAAACCTTGATCTATCCCATCCTAGATATGCTAAACTTCAAAGAATACTTGCATATGAATTATGCAATACTCAAAATTTGTTTTTCCACCGAATCTTGAAACTATAGACTGAATTGATACCATCTTGATTAACAAACTCCAATAACAAAATGTTAGATTCACGAAATCAATTCATGAGGACACATATCTTATTAAAATAACAAGAACAATTGCTTCGCACTAACCATCAAGAAACATGGAAGCACATACATAGGACTCCTTAAATACCTAGGGTTTCCTACACTTACCAACTAAATATGAAAATTCATATAATAAATGGAAATACTCCTAAGATTTTCTACACAAGACTAAATATAGGAACTCATATATAATAAATAATAGGAAAATTGATTTATTTCCAATAGGCCCTTTATTCGATTTAGTGTTCCGGTCTTCTTGAAAGAATCTCCCCTATTTCTTGAAGGGTGTTTGGGGAAAAAAGGGGGGGGGGGGGCGTGGTGTAGGGGAAGGGGTTTAGAGGGTGTTTGGAAAATGAAAAATTTTAAAATTTTAAAAAATCATGCAAACCTCTATTCATGCTTGGCAAGAATACATTAATCTTTCTTAAGGATTTAAACCTGACTTGAAATTTGATTTTTTAAGATACTTGTACTCCTTAAATAGGAGTGGCAAAACGAGATAACAAGCTGAATTCAGGTGGATCATAAACGGATAGAGATTAAATGAGTTCAAATTTGGGTTGACTCGTTTATTAACGGGTAACTAATATGCAAACCAAAATCTACCCATTTAATAAACGGATAACTCATTTAAAAATAATTTTTTTTATTTTAATTTTTTAAAAACATTTCAATGGTTTACGACTTTTTGGGTGCCAATTGCCGTCGCCAAAGGCCGAGCAGGGTTTGGGGAAATGGGGAATGAGGGTTTCTACTTGGCTGCACCTCAACGCTTGCAGGCTCCGGTTAAGACTTCACCGGAGAAGGGGTTTAGTGGGTGTTTGGAAAATGAAAAATTTTAAAATTTTTAAAAAGCATGCAAACCTCTATTCATGCTTGGCAAGAATACACTAATCTTTCTTAAGGATTTAACCTCACTTGAAATTTGATTTTTTAAGATACTTGTACTCCTAAGGTAAAACAGTTACCAAGTTGAGTTCGTGCGGGTCATAAACAGGTAGAGATTAAATGGGTTCAGATTTGGGTTGACCCGTTAATGGGTAACTAATATGCAAACCCAAATCTGCCTATTTAATAAATGGATAATCCGTTTAAAAATATAATTTTTTTATTTTAATTATTTTTAAACATTTCATTGGTTTAGGGCTTTTTGGGTGCCAATTGCCGTCGCCGAAGGCCGAACAGGGTTTGGGGAAATGGGGGAATGAGGGTTTCTACGCGGCTGCGCCTCAACGCTAGCAGGCTCCGATTAAGTTCACTTCACCTTCACTGGTAGTCTGGACTCAGGATTTTGTAGAGTTTTCTCATTTCTGGGTAGTGGCAGTGGGCGCCGAGTGCTGAGTGCGAGACTGTGTCTGGCTATCTGCGAATGGAGCAATGGAGTGGAGTGGGTAATGGGTATTGGGTAGGTCAGGTTAATGGGTATTGCGAGTGACGAGTTTGCGTACTGGGTTACTTGGTAGCAGGGACCATTCATTTCACTTCACCTTCTAATCTTCACTGGTAGCCTGGACACTGGATCTGGTAGGGTTTTCTCATTTCTGGGTAGTAGCCGTGGGTGCTGAGTGCTAAGCGTGAGACTCCGTGTAGCCGTCTTCAAGTGGAGCAGTGGAGTGATGAATCTGCGTATGGGTTACTGGGCAGCGGTGTGGGTGACGAGTTTTTTCCCGTTTTATTATTAAATTAAAATAAAATATTAAATAATACTCTATTTGGGAAGAAATATTCCAAACTAATTCAGTAATTCTCATGTAATCTCGCAGTACCAAGTTGAGAGATTTAAAGGTGCAGTGTTTCCGGTGGTGATGCGTGGCAAGGTGGCCAAACAAATCTCGCAGCTTGGTCTTGCCAGATTTGTTTTCCCATTGAACTACCATTTCTTATCCAATTATATCTCGCAGGTTCTTCCTGCGAGATTTACCAGGCATATATATATATATATATATATATATATATATATATATATATAAAATTAAAAATGCATTATACCCAATTAAAAAAATAAAATATTTTAATTCGAAATTAATAACTCGAAATGTGATTTAATTTATAATTATAAAAAAATTATAAAATATTTTTCCAAGGAAGGCTTTTGAATATACTTCTCAATTTTTTCGACAAATGAATTAGCAATTATTTGAAAAAAAATTCAAAAAAATAAGTATTTTTAAAAATAAATATATTAAAAATACTTATAATAAATAAAATTATTTTTAGATAAATATTTTTCTAGATAAGTATTTTTTTGTAAAAAGTTCTTTTCGTTGGAGCCTAAATTATTTAAATCTCAAGAATGAGTTAATTTTTTAAAATATTCCTACTTACTTTATAAAATTTAAATTTTTAGAATTATTTATTCATAATTATAAACTATTATCATAAAATTGAAGTATTAATCAAAAGAACTTGATATTTACAAATATTTTAAAAAAAAATTTAGAAGAAATTGATAGATATTGACGAATCTAATTTTACTTACTTAAAAATTGGCCCCTAGTTAAATAAAAAAAAAATTATTTTGACTTATCAGAGTGGGTAAAATCCTTAAAAATCATACTTCACTCGATCTAATATATATATACATATATATAGTCCACACTCCTATTATTTTGAGAATAATTTTTTATCTATTATTTGTCATAAACTCATAAGAAGTTCACATTATTATTTGTTTTATATTATCAACATAAATTAAAACTGAAATTATAATTAGTCTACAAACCAATCAAGTAGTAGTAATTAAGTGATCTAAATACATTTAGAAAAATAATAGGTTGGTACCGACTCTATGAAACCAAAGTTATTATTATCACCTCCAGCAATTTTAGACACTTTGTATATCTTTCGTATATAATTTATATAATTTACACCTATGACTAATTTGATTAGGTCGAATTGATGGATTACTATAACTAACACCAGCGTCTCCGGTTATAATGTTCCCCACTATATACAACAATACCGTCACCGAAACACTGCTTGAGTTTCCTGTCATTTAAATTCGCGCCCGGGAAAGAAAAAAAGACTAACGCAAAATAAAATTGTATGTATAAGTGATATGTGTTAATTGTCTAGGCATTGCCTTTATAATTTATAATGTCAATTAAAATGTTAACATAATCATTTACTAGTTTTTAAAATATAAAATTTTAAAGATTAAAAATAAAAATAAAAATATTAATTAGAAAGTATTAATTAAAAATGTTAACATACTATAATTATATACTATTTTGTTGTACATTAATCATATGTTGAAATATAGTAATGTGTAAAAATTTTAATTAAAAATTATTAATTAATAATGTTAATATAATTTAATAATTATATATTACAATATATTAATTACATGTTGAAATATAATAATGCATTCACTTGATAATAACATATTTTTAATACTTATAATAAAAGTAACTATTCTAAAAGATATTAAGTATTTATTCTTAAGTGATCTGAGTATTAGATCACTTGAAATAGATGATTTTTAGGTGCACAAATATGTCCTAAATTGCCAAATTGGAACTGCACTAATAAATACGATAATGTATTCACTTGATAACAACATATTTTTAATACTTATGATAAAATTGGCTACCCTAATTACATGTTCATATACTTGTTCACATGAACAATATCATAAAAAAATGGATTGCCTATCATTTTTTAGTGAAGCCCAACTTCTTTTGGTCCAAGTAACAAAAAAGTTTGTCCCTCTATCTCATTCTTGGAAGTTATTAATTCAAGTAGGTCAAAATCTACCCAAATAAAAAATTGAGTCTTTCAAACTCCTGATCTTATCATGAATTTTCTAAAAGATTTTTCTAATTTAAGCTGGATCATCTTGAATTCTTGAAGAGAATTATTAATTAAAATAGTATTATTTTGAAAAAACTCATTTTTAGTGGGTTAGAGAATGAATAAATCAGATTGCAGAACTCAAAATGAAGACAAAATAAATTATGTTCCCAAAATGTGCTTACTAGGCATCGCATTAAAATCTAAAGGAACAAGTTTTTGTTGGCTTCTATGTAATTTAATTTTTTATTTTATTTTATTTTTATCTGTTTCTCTAACTTAGTTGAACTTATTTTCTGTGTCTAACATTGACTCATTACCAAAATGTGACTTATTGCAAGTTATGAGAATAAAATATGTTCTAACCAATATTTTGACTTAAAACTCAAAATTTATTAGAACATTGACTAAATAGTCACAAAAAAATAAATTCAATTCATACAACATTTACGTCGTTTTTAATTTGTGAAATGAAATTACTTAGTAACAAAATGAAATAAATATTTAAATAAAAATAATCTCCAAATCAAGTGATAAAAAAATAAAATGTATGTGAGCAGTTATGATATTTAAATTTTGCTAATAAAATTTTGTGAACACGACAATTATATTACAGGCACAGAATATGAAAAAAAAAAAAAAAGGAAAAACGGAAATAAATGAAAACTAACCTTCGGATTTTCCGGATGTAGCTATGAACCCAAATGAAACAAATCGAATTCAATGAAACAAATTGAGCTCAGTAAAACCAATCAAACTCAATGAAATAAATTTTGCATTACAGTAAATAAAACATACGTACCCCATTTTCTCCTTTAAATAACTTTCCTCGCCTAGCCGTTCGAACAGTCACCTGCAATCCACTCCCGAACGGTCACCTGCTTGCCGAACAGTAACCTGCTTTGCTCCTGCCGTCTTCTTTGCATGTCGTCCTCCTCTCTGTGCTTGCAAACAGTCATCTGCAAGGTTTGCGAGTGAAATGAATGGGGAAAGACCAGATTAAGCAAGCAAATCTCGCAGGATGGACCTGCGAGATTTTCCACGTGTCATAGGCCGTGCCATTTCCTAGGAAAATCTCACAGGACCATCTCGCGAGATTTCTGCCACGCGTCACTAGCATACTGGGTGTCTTTTTAAATCTCGCAGGGCGAAACTGCGAGATTTTCTTGACCAGGGCTTTCATTTTCCTGACGCATGTTAAATCTCATAGCACCAAACTGCGAGATTACGTGAGCATCAGATTGGAAAATTTTTTCCCAAATAGAGTATTATTTAATATTTTATTTTAATTTAATAATAAAACGGGAAAAAACTCGCAGTGTGAGGCCGTGAGGGTTGGGTTAAATTTTATTATATATATATATATATATATATATATATATATATATATATATATAAAGATAAAAGTACTCGATCTAAACTCATCTAACCTGTTTATTAAACAGGTCAGCTTCAGGTTGACTTGTTTATAAATGAGTCATCTTATATTAAATCCAAACTCGATTTAAATGGGCGTATTGTTGGGAATAAAGAACAAATTCCCGAAACCTGTGAGAAACAAAATAGAGAAAAATAATGCCAAATAAAAATCAATCTCACGCACAAGACAATATTTATGTGGTTCGGCAATTTTGCCTACTTCCATAGAGTTGCAGGGATTTCAATATTATCAGGAAAAAAACACAAAGAGTGCGGCGATACAATAAACCTTCGCTCTATGGACTAAGTCTTAGGATAGAAATCTCTAATTAAATAGAGATCGGGTCGTCATCCAAATTAAAACACAACTAGACTCCACAAAAGCCCAATACGTATCACATGTCACTCGTTAGGTTTTGACCCGTTTTATCACCCCTATCCCGAGGCTTGAATTTTTTTTTAATAGTCCAAATTGAGAGAAGTCCCCGTCCTTTCGCGAGACTTCAGAAAGATTTGTGAGATTTTTAAAGCTCCAGGATAATGCTTGGGAACATGAATTTTGAAGTTCGAATTGAATTTGTTTAGATTTGAAAGAAATATAATTTTAACATTTATTAAATTTCTTCCAAATTTACACAAATTAAAATATTAATTAAATAATTTCAAAGCTAAACTACTACTCTTGAGCACAGTTAGATAGCCTGCACGCCATCACGCCTTTTGATATATATGATGATGTATATATGATATGATGCAAGCGCTCGTCTGCAGCTCAGCCTACCTACCATCTCCATTGTCATTACTGCAAAAAAATAAGAGTACCACAAAAATAATAAAAGAACATATTGAAAACTAAAAAAATCCTCAGGTATTTAAATGTGAAAGGGTAATGTTTGATGTTTAGAACCATGCGTGAATCCATCGCATCATAATTAGCTTGGGTCAAACTTATAATATGATTGTTCCCCACTTTTATACATAGATTTCCGATTTTGAATAAATTTAGATAAATTTTAATATAATTTTATATTATATTTTATCCAAATTTAAGATCTATTCAACATAGGGTTAATGAATTTACTTTTTTATTTGTGTCAGTATTATGTACGTGTCTATGTACCGTACATACATTTATTTCTTTTTGTCATTCGATAAATTTTGTCATTTTTAAAGTTTAGGTATTGTATCAACAATCACAATGGCATAATAGAATATTACAGGCTATTATATTTTTAATAAATAAAATAAATTTTAGAAATTTAATACAAAATTTAAGTCTTAGCTCGGAATTTGAAATTATACTTTATAGCCGGAAAAAAAGTTTTAATTGTTAGGTAATTATAAGTTATGAAATATCAAATATTTCTTCACCATTCATTCAATATTTACAGCGTGTATTGAAAAAATTACACACCAAAACAAGAGAATCTGTTAGATATAAATGATTGAAGAGGAAATATACTAATATTTTACCACATGCCCCTGATGCTCTATTCATTGATCACCTGAAGAAAGAATATCAATATGTAATTCGTGAAAGATTTAATTTATTTAATTAGTTATAGTTTTAAGGTTTTTAAATTTAAGTCACAATATTGTGGAAAATTTTTCCACCAATATTTTAAAAAATAAAGAAATGTCCTTCCAGAAAAACCTTTTTTTTTTTTTTTATCCGATCCGTGATGAATTAGGCGGATCATTGGGTAAAAATATTACAATTTATACCCGACTAATTTAATGTGTGAATTTATAATAGTTCAAATAGAATAATTCGTCATAGATAGCCAATAATTCGCCATTCCCATCTCTAATATAATGCTTTTACATGAACAATTTATTTTGTAAGATAATAACTTAAATTATTTTTAAAATTATAATTTAATAATTATCGAACATTTAATAACTAATCACAAAATTATAATTTTTATTTCTCAAAACATGAATTTAGAGAGTTTTATTTTAATCACGAGAAAATTGAATATTCAAACTTGAGCTTGAATACGGACATGAAACAAACCCAAAGATGTATTCAATAATGCAAGAGTTAAGAATGTTTAATTAGACCCTGACCAATAAAACTTATGTTAATTAAATTGATGTTTAATAAATATGGACAAATGGAACTATCAATGAATTTAAACACAGTAATTAATTGATAAACGATTAGATAAAATTCGTCAACCAACTCATTTAGAGGAGGATTAAAAAAATTTAAACCATATTCAATTCATTTAATATGTGATTCAATTATAAGTCAATTTAAGCATATCAAATTCGATATTTTTATCAATTTTACTAGGTTTGCCTAAAAGCCCTTTTCAATATTACAAATTATATAAAATTAATAATATAAAAAATCAACAATACAAAAACTAGGGCAATTTTATCCCAATATAAACAGAATGAAAATAAGCACTCCCATTTTATAATTCTTTGTATATTCCATATGTATTAAATTTTTTTCGATGCTCATTGTACTTATGATTACATCTTTTGTAAACCAGATAGATATAATTCTAATCCAAAATATTGGTTCATAAGAAGCCATATTCCAACATGATCAAAGTGAAAACAATGCCATTCCAAAATCCAGAGAAAATGTCTTCTTATGATTAATACAATTGCACTAAAAATTAAGAAAGAGGATCAAGTATCGGGTTGACACGGGACAGCTAGTGAAAACCTTTTATCTTGATCCGTATATTATTTTCTTTCGATAGGAGAAAGCGGCAATGCGGAGTCGATGAGAACACATCCCTAACTAAACTGCAAAGCACAACATAATGAACGAGCATTTTGAATTGAGATAATTCCTTTTATGGTGGAAATTCACACATAGAGTTCACATATTGAAAGAGTTCAATGGAGCAAGAAGTCTCCATTAAATGAACACGAATTTGAGGGTTTGGAATCGGCCTAAACTGCAAGTTTTGCCCCCCTGTATCTTCTAATTGAGTGACTCAAAAATTAGAATTGCAGCTCTATTTTATCATTTCTGCTGTATATAATCTCAACTCTCAAGTAACCAGCATACACAAACTCAAGATACAACTTAAAACACCCCCAAGTGACTGACCAACAATGCCATTCTAAAATCAAAGAACAGGCCATATTCCAAAAGAGGGGGAAAAAATATCCTTGTAATTTACAATCACTAATTTCTATGATTCAGGGAAAGGAACGCAACATACCATGCAATAGCAGCCCAGGGCATTGCTTTGAATCGCATTGATAAACAATGAAGCACTGCCAGCACCCAGCATTCTTTTCCCGAAAAAAATTGATCTTGTACTCGAATGTTACCCTATGTTGCAGTTGCTGACATAAATACCCAAGCCCCAATTTCAGCGGGAGAAGCCTCAACAACAATACTCTACTGAAGGCTTAATCTGGCACAACAAAGGTAATACACATTCCAAGCAGGGCGTATAATATATATTCCACCAATCACTAAGAAAGCCTCCAACATTCCAAATAAATCAAGTTTAAGATCAGCTAGCTCAATTTGCCCAAGTTGGTAGTCCCATTCAACTGGCCATTCTCCTCATGGGTGGAGACATTCAGCATGGATGGTGAGACCAGATTAAATCCATTGGTCTTAGCAGATCCAAGAGGACTCTCTCTTGGCAACGTGATCCTTGTTGGCTCAGAAAACTTGACATCTGGCTCTTCAGAACCTTCCTGCTGTTGTAGTACTTCCATGCACCTTAAAGATGGCACATCACCTTTACAGTACCTGCGCCACATTTTCCGGTATGTTGACTCTAAACCGAGAGCGAAGTTTGGTCCATCACAGACAGGGGACTTTGACATGAGATCTCGGAGGCTCATCCTCAAATTTGATAGACGGGCAATATCAGATGCCAAATCCAGTGCCAATTGGACATATTGGTGCTCATTTTTAGCAATGAGATGTCTCAACCCTGTCAATAATAAAAAAACTTCATGTCTTAAGAATGTGCCATAAAAGTCAGCAATAGTTGCACAAAAATGTGAAGTAACACCCACACACAATTGTTAGGAATGTCGACATTTAAAATAAATAAACTGCAGGTTGCCAAGAACTATATGAATTTGACACCAGTTTCCAAAAAAAAAGTCCAATGCATTATGGCTTATGTGATCAGAAAATAAACTATAGGAAAAACATTCTCTTATATTGGGAATCAATAAGCACAACATATCCATTAGTTGCCATGTAAAACGTCCCCTCCCACCCACCTCTAAAAAGAAAAAAAAAAAGGAAAAAAAGAAAAGAAAAGAAAAGAAAAAACACACATGTTGATTACCACTTTACCTAAAAGCTTAAGCTGTTAGGTTGTGGGTCAACAAAGTGTATCAATACCCTCCCCCCCCAAACAAAAAAAATACCACACACACAAACATATGTGCAGCCCGATAGCACATGGAGAGAAACAAATGATAAATAACACCCATTGCTTTGCAGGGAATGCAATGATTTTTAAACACATTAAAAACGGGCAACAAGACTAGAACTCAGGACCTCCTGGTGGGCACATAAACCGCAGGTCCCAGGATTGGAACCCGTCTCTGATACCATGTTAGATTACCAATTACCTGAAAGCTTAAGCAGTTAGGTTGTGATCAACAATGTGCAGCAAGCTTACACACACTAAAAGAAAAGCATGAAAATTTTCCCTAAGATAAGATCTTCATGTCAGTTTTTATTTTTGTTATTTATTTATTTATTTATTTTTGTTTTAGTTATTTTTAAGAAATTTTTTGGACATTGGGTGGTTCAAAACCGGACAGTTTGCATGCTATGCAACCATGTAATGAAAAAAAGGAAGAGATGAGTGAACATGAAAAGAAGGAAAGGTGGGTGCACCCAAAAAAAAAACAAAAAATCATACGGTTGATATATAGAATGCATGAATGTAAATGGAATGCCATGGAACTTCAGAAGTTCATGTTCGCAAGGAAACAATGAATTATAAAAAAAAACTTAATTAGACATGGAGATGAGCCAAAATAATTATGAATTGAATTGAGCCAAAACTTAATTAGGCATATATACCAACATGTAAGGAAAACAACAATGTACTGCTGAAGAAAAAGGGGGAATGCTCAACCAAACTGGTATAGACATATGGCCAGAACTCTTTCAAATACGAACACAACTAAATTTAAACAAGATAATTGAAGCATAAAATGGAAGTACAGACTGTAATTGTACAAAACATTGTTTTAAAAAAGAGGTGGTGATCTGTGCACAGAATGGTTGCAGTTCTTTCAGATGCTACATAAAGTACAATTATACCATCCGTGAATCCATTTATGGTAATGGTAATGGCATTAGCAAACCTGTTAAAAACATACAGATTCACAGTTGACTTCAAAATCCTACATACAAATGTATTAGGTGATTTTAACCAAAATTATAAATCAAGTTATACACAACATATGCCCACATAGTTGAATGTTACATTGTTTCTTTGTTGCTAAACAATAAAAAGCCTCATAGCTGTTACTATTCACTCTATTAAGCATAAATCTAATCTAAACTAAGAAATCAAAAATAGTGAAACATAAATTATAAAACATATTTTTATTTCATAATATTGCATGGCATAATCATATAAAAGCATATGCATTCAATCAGAGGATAAGAGGTATAGCAAAGACCAGGAGCCAAGGGTGCAATCATTACAAGTACACCAATTTTGAAAATTAAATACACAAACAAGCTAAGTTCTAAATTAATGATGTACTCAAAGACTGTCCCATGCAAAAATTCAGACCACCTTCATGCCCCAAAATTTTGTTAGTTCAGTTGGTCTTGTTCTATTCTCAAATTAATGAATAAATGCCACTGAAAAATGCACATAGATAGTGGCAGCCTAACAAAAAGTTGAAAAGCTTGGAGTAACAGTGCTTGATTCTATGGCAAGGTTAGGTCTTTGCTATCTTGACAATACAATTAGAAGGGGAGGCGCCGGAACGTTATTTTAGGTGCCTGCGTTGGCTTCTTGGTTCTTGATCTTGCATGCTACAGAACTTAAGATGGCAGTTTTCTTATTCTTACAAAATACATATACATATCACAATAGTATAAACTGCAAAACAAGAAAAATCTGGCAAACAGAAGGATATAGGCCAAAAAAGAAAAATGTAATCATTGAGCAATCAAGAAAAAGATTCTATGCCAGGAAAACCTTATCCAGATTGTAGAAATGACAGTCACTCACCGACTTTGCTGAGAAGACTCACGCCAACATTATGAGCATGTACTGAACCAGCCATAGTAATGCATGGAACTCCCATATACAAAGATTCACATGTTGTCGTGGTTCCAGCATATGGAAAAGTATCCAAACTACACAGAGAAGAAATTTTTTTTTTTTTAAAAAAAGAAAGTAAAATCCACAAAAAAGAGCACATTCTCCTAACAAATGCATACTGTATTCTACACAATCCAATTAAATATCATTCCCCCACAATTATAACTGATAAAAAAATAACCATCAAACTGATTCATTTTATTCCATAAGCTGCATGCCATACACATGTCAAAGATCTCAGAAAGACTACCTGTTGCAATCAAACAAGTGTTGTTCCACTTCTCTTGAATGTAGAATTGACTTTTTTCATCACCTTTCAAATCAGCAATGATAATGCTCATACGCGGGAGCTTTGTGCACCAGGCTGCCCTTTTTTTTTTTAAAGGGCACCATGGGGGTGCCACCAACGTACAAACAATGATAAAAAAATAACTCATAGTAAAAGGTATAAAGAAAAATCAAGAATTGTAAGTGTCTATCATGAACAAGCCCCTAGGCCATCTAGTTACACAGCAGTAATCTGCTGGCTTTGATAATATGCAAGGGCATTGCTGATCCTTCAAAAGAACTTCTATTTCTTTCCAAGCCCACCCTTCTCCCTCCACTATTCTGGCAGCAATGCCTTACCAAAAAAATGGTAAGGAGATTAATATAGAACTGACCTTTATCACTGTCAAATGGCAGAACCTTAAAATGACATATCCCGCTCTGGTTTGCTTCTCAAGAGATGAGGAGTTCTAATATCTACTCTAAGTTGGAGGATTAACCTAGAAGATTTAACAAGAAGTGACAGAACACCACAGGATCCAAAGACAGAGACATGTCTAGGACAAATAAGCAATAAACAAAGTACGAAATGTGGTGTAGGGAAAGATTATAATATTGTTCAACTTTTATCAAATCTATCACAATATTTTCCAACAAACAACAAATTTCCCAAAATTAAATCTGCAAATATGAAAAAATTATTTTTTTTTGGAAGCACTTCCTTGAGCATAATTGGACAAAGCTAAAATCATTTAATGTTAGGATGTTCGTGGTGTTAATATGATGACAGCAAAAAATATTAATCCCAAAATCGTCCGAACACAAAAGTATAGAAGTAGTGTGTCCAGGTACATGCGCACACTGATAAAGAGAGATTAACAATGCAAATCACTTAATTGACACATAACACTTCCCTAACCATTTTTCATTGAACTTCAAAAGTGGCAGAAAGGGAATTTAGCACTAGCATTGTAACATAGTAGCTTAAAGGTTTACCTAATGTCCATAAGAGCATATGCTTGCATATGGTCGTGGTTAAGAAGAATTAGAGGAAGAAGGTCAACCCGTAGAGGTTCCAACCCCAGCTGCTCCAATGTTGAAAGAAATCTGCGCCTTACGCTATCACAGCAGAAGGGCTTACACTTTACAACAAGTCTGGAGTTTGGAACTGCACATAGTATTCTTGCCCAAACTTGCAACACTTTAGGAGTTATCTGAAAAATGATGAATGGTGTAGGTATTAGACTAAGTAATATAATTATGCAAGACTACAATGACAGCAGATTTTTTTATTTTTTATTTTCACCCTAGTCAATACCTTCGCTAGATTATTAAAGCTGCCAAAAGTTATAAAGCCATTGGAAAGAGCAGGAGTTGGGGAAATGGGCCCAGCTTCGGGGGAAGGTGTATAACAAAGGAAGCATTCTGGTAGCCGAACTAACTCCTCAACATGCCTGCCATTCAAAGAGAGCATGATGCAGAGATCAACTAAAACATAATTTGAAACAAGACCTAATTTAGCACAAAGCTTATGGTTAAGAATTCTTAAAAGCAATAGCGAAGAAGAACCTACTTCTGTGTAGTACCAGGAGGATCAGCCAGTGAATCAGTGAGTCTATAATCAATGGATGGCAAGCCAGTTGTATTTGGGTAACCAATCCAAGTCACCTATACAAAATTGTAGAGTTGAACATTAAAAATAAAGACCTGGAATATTAAATATTGCTTGCCATTTTAAAATGTGTACAGGTTTGTCATAACAATGCATCCACAGAAATCCAAGGATGCTCAAATTCCTTCTTATAAGTTCAAATTGTGCCTCTAAAGTAAATACAAGCATTGAATTACATAATAAATGTTAATTAACAATGAAACAAAGGCAATGGTAAAAATATAAAAAAACCAGTTTAGGGAGGGGAGGGGAGGGGAGGGGAGGGGAGGGGGGGGGGGGGCGCAGGGGGCAGCAGCAGGAATAGGAACACATGGTGTTTACAAATTAGGTGGATATGATAAAACTGAAGATCAAAATGTATTAATTATAAATTTTAACTGCTTAACTAAAATTTATTTGGTTGCAATGGAATGCATGCATTTTAACTAAAAGGCTCGACTTTATCTTTGCTTTGGATAGGATGCAGTACATGGCTTCTCTAGGGCTTCTGCAGCAAAATCATCGTTTAAATGGCAGCGCAGCCATTATATAATGGTTTTTCAGGTTCTTGATACCGTTACACCCCACTAAATTGGAGGGGAGAAAAATTACAGCTGTAGCGCCCATTACAGACTGCTACCATTACATAATGCTACAGCCATTACATGACCAATAGACAAGACGTTATGCCAAAAAAAAATATTTCCCAAAAAATTTTGAACTTTTTCTCCCTTCATAAATCATTCTCAATAAGCTATGGTCCAAGGGGAAGGGTGTGGGAGGGAAACATAGTGAGGATGATAATGGTATCAATTTTTAATTTTTAAAAAAATATTCACAAGAAATGCATTTATTAAAAATTTATTAATTTGACATTTTTTCTCTATATATTTCAAGTTCAATCTTATTTTCTTTCCTAGTTTTTTCTTGCTCAAGCTGTTAGTACTTTATTTATTAAATAATAAATTTTATGATTGTATATCATTTTAAAGCTTAGACTATAGTTATACAATGTAACTTGGTCAAAATTTATTAGATTTTCACTACTTTAACAAATAGACAAATAGAACTTCTTTAATTTAGTGTATTATTTGTATGCATTATGTGCCTAATAGATTAGTGGAGTGTATAATGAATTTTTTTTTGTTAATTAATATAAGAAAAATATTGTTAATAAAAAAATAAAAAATATACATATAATTTTTCTTTCAATAGTGGTAGAAAATAAATGTAAAATTTGTCGCCCTTACTAAACAGTGTTAGGAAGTTGAAAAGCAGCAACAGCAACAACAATAACAAGAAGAAGAAGCAGCAGCCTTAAGACCACTACGTGGGGTCGGCTACATGAATTTTTTTCCGCCAATTCACTCAATCAAGAGCATTTTCCTTTATTAGATTAAGGACCGTTAAATCCTTCATCACTACCTCATTCTAAGTTATTTTAGGCCTACCCCTACCCCTTTTCATGCCATAAACAATAACTCACTCACTCATCCTCATAAGTGTTCTACTAGGCTTGGGTTTCAAATGCCCAAAGCATCTAAGCCGACCCTCCCTTATCTTGTTTTCAACTAGTGCTACGCCTACATTATTACGCATATGCTCATTTCTAACTTTATGTTAATGTTAAACCACTCATCCACCTTAACATTTGCATTTCAACAACTTTATTTTTTGTACATGTTTCTTAGTTGCTAAACATTCTGAACCATAAAGCATAGCTAGCCTTATGGCCACCTTATAAAACTTTCTAATTAATTTTAAAGGTATTCTACAATCACACAACATACTTGACACACTCCTCCATTTTACCCAACCCATTTTAATGCTATGTACCTACATCTTTTTCAATTCCCCCTTTAGCTTGCACAATAGATCCAAGATATCTAAATCTATCAATGCTATTATTCTCTTGATTATCAAGTTTAATATTCTCTCTATTGCCTTACATGACTGAAATTACATTTAATATATTCTGTCTTATTGTTATTTATCCTAAACCCTTTAGACTTTAAAGTGGCTCTCCAAAGTTCTATCTTAGATTCCACTCCGCTCCTACTATCATCAATCGACACGATATCATCTGCAAACAACATTCACTGAAGGATCTCATTTTGGATATTCCTAGTTAGTTCATCAATTACTAAAGTAAAAAGATAAGGACTCAAGGTAGAACAATGATGCACACCTATTGTGATCGGAAAATCTTTAGATTCTCCTTGCACAGTCCTAATGCTAGTCACTACTTTATCATACATCTTTAATGACCTCTATATATCTACTGCAAAGAACTTCCCTAGGTACTCTATCATAAGCTTTCTCTAGGTAAAAAAAAAAACCATATGCAAGCCCCTTTTCTTTTTCCCTAAATTTTTCCATTTAACTTCTTAAAATATAAATAGCTTTTGTTATTGATCTCCTAGGCATAAAACCAAATTGATTTTCCGAATTTTGTTTCTAATCTTATTTTATGTTCAATTACTTTCCCATAACGTTATCGTGTGACTCATAATCTTAATTCCACGATAGCTATTACAATTTTGAATATCACCTTTGTTTTTGTACAAAAGTACTAATGTACTTTTCCTCCATTCTTCTAGCATTTTCTTGGTTTTTATAATAGTGTTGAATAGATTAGTTAACCAAATAATTCCTTTATCCCCTAAACATTTCCAAACTTCAATTAGTATTTTATCTGGTCCTACAGATTTCCCACTTCTCATCTTTCTTAATGTCATCTTAACTTCAAGGACTCTAATTTTGCGAATAAATCTCCTATTTTTAGTCTTCACCTCATTTGTCAGTTTCAAGTTCAATTTTCATTTTAGTTTTCATTAAACAACTTATCAAAGTATCTCCGCCACCTCTCTTTTCGGTCTTCTTCTCTAATTAAGACAATATCACTCTCGTTCTTTATATATTTTACATCACCAAAATCCTTGCATTTTCTTTCTCTAGCTCTAGCAAGTTTATAAATGTCTTTTTCTCTTTCTTTTGTATCTAGTTTAGTATATAAACTATCATTGGCTCTACGTTTAACTTTACTAATAGTCTTTTCAGCAACTTTTTTCTGTTTTCAGCAACTTTTTTCTGTTTTTTTATACTTTTCAAAATTTCTACAATTTCCCCACATTTTATACCAATTTCTTTTTGTCTTAACAACTTTTTGGACTTCTTGATCCCACCACCAACTTTCTTTATTGCCCAAGCATTTTCCTTTGGACTCACCTAAAACCTCTTTTGCTATCCTTACAATAGAATTTGCCATTTTATTTCAAACAATACTTGCATCAACTTTATCCCCTACTGTCCAATCACACTCTTTGTTCATTTTATCTATGAATTTTACTATATTATCTCCCTTCAAGTTCCACCATCTAGTTCTCTTGCGTTGATTTATGTTACTCCTCTTCCAATTTTTAATATGTATATCTAATACTAAGATTCTATACTGAGTAGCCAAACTTTCACTTGGAATAACTTTACAATCCTTACAAGATTGACAATCCCCGTTCTTAGTTAAGAAGAAATCTATTTGACTTTTATTATACCCAGTCTTGAAGGTTATTAAGTGTTGTTCTCTTTCTATAAAGCAAGTATTCAATATAACCAAATCGTAAGACATGGCAAAATCTAAGATTGTATTACCAGCCTTATTTTTATCCCCATACCCATGGCCTCCATGTATCCTCTCATATCCTACATTATCGTCTCCAATGTGACCATTCAAATCAACTCCTATGAATGTCTTTTCAGACAATAGTATCTCATGTAAAATACTATCCATATCTCCCAAAAATTGTCTTTTAAGATCTTCTGCTAAGCTTATTTAGGAAGCATACACACTAATGATGTTCGCTATCTCTAGGCCTAAAGCTATCCTAATTTTAATGATGTTAGGAAGTTGAATTGTGTGCTTGAAAATAATTCACATATGTTACACCTACTTCCCGTTATGTAAAATCCGCTACTCCTATTTCATGCTACAACTATTACTGATACGTCATGCTACCTGCTACTGCTATTTAAAACAAGCAAGATGTTTTAAGGGCACTGACTTCCTTAGATATTTAGTGAGATTGACAGGCCTTAATAACCTGATTTTGCTTCTTGGCTTTTATTTATTTATGATTACAAAAGAAGAGATTTCAATAATAGGAAAAGTTTCAAACAGGAGAATAAGACTTCTCCCGTCAAAATTCGGGAATAAACCAAAAGAAGTAAACTAAGAAACAAATAAAGACTAGGAAAAATCAGAGCAAAAGATTCCTCCTGTCTTGTTGAACCACTGAAAAGCTAACTCCCTTAAAGCATCCAAAGCCAAGACACCATAAAGAAGAGGTCAAGTATTGAATCTTCTCCCATACCAGCTGCAAATTCAATTTTTTTTCCCCGAAAAATACCCGTACATTATGCTCCAACTATAATCCCGACAACACTACAAAAATGCCTCATTTGCAAAGTGCAGCCCTCTCCTTCCTTCTTCCAAAACCCTCAAAAGTAGACAATATCCCCTCCACCGACACTGGCACACCCAAGTTTCTCCCATCACACCAAATAATTTATTGAAGATAGCCCAAGCATAATCACAGTGCAAAAACAGATGTGATGCTGTTTCAGAATTCAAATAACGGAGCACATAAACATCTGGAGATAAGGCCTTCAACGGTGTCCTAACCTGCAATAGGTCATTAATATTGATCTTAATAAGCAGAGTCAACCAAATCAAACCCTTAATTTTTGGGAGAGCTTTGCCTTCCAAATATACAAATATAGAGGAAAACAAGACTTGGAACGGGTTAAAAACCCAAAAAATGATTCACAAGAATGCGCCCCCGAATGACCCAAAGCCCAAGACCCATAGTGGTTAGAATCGTATGATTCTAACAACTATGGGTCTTGATCAGTATCGAGAAAGGCATAAATCAGTTCGAATTGCATGGGAGAATCACAGAAGGCAGTGAATCGAGGTGAATCAGTGAATCGAATTGAATCATTTGAATTGTAATATTCGGATGCAACTCCTCCAAAACCCAACTTAAAGATTTTTAAACCCTTTTCTTTTTCATGCTGGCCTTCCATTTGCTATTTACATGAATTTTATAATTTTGTTCTTCAAGAGGGAAGAAAGAAGTTTGTTGGCCCTCTCATTCTGCACCTCTTATTTCTGCCATTAGACAAGATTAGAAGAAAACCAGAGATAGAGAAGGAAACCTGTCTTGAGAAGAAAACCAAAGTTAACTAGGTGGGTGAGCTTTCGGTTGGCATGTTGCCTTCTCCACTTCTTTGGATTTGAAGATCTGATTTTCATCAGTTCCTATATTTTAGTTAGTTTTGCTTGTTTTTTTATTTTCTTTCTCTTCTCATCTTAGTTATTAGAGGCAAGCCCATGCATTAAAAATGACTTCTCTTACTAAACACCATGAAGTTCAACTTTTTATTGTTTTTCATTGATTCATTCCCTTAAAATCCATTAAGCTCAATTTTTCATTAAGTTTTTCTTGTTTCCTCTCCTTCTTGTTTTTTAAAGAAAGCATACGCATGAATTTTTTATTGTTAAACATGTAAACTTACACCATAAGCATGAATTTCAATTTTTAAAAACTTTTTTTGTGTTCTCATCTTACTTTTTAGTGCATCTTGAACTCTTAGACTTGGTGCTTTAGTTCTGAGTCACCTAACAAGTGTTATAGTTTCATAGAAATTAGCTCAACTTGATGCTTGATAAAGGCGTAATGGTTAGATCATGCTATATCTTGCTTATATGGCTACTTTTATTTTTGTCAATGCATGTATAATGGTAGGATTTAGACCTACAAAACTTGCTTCGAAGGCAAACGCCATTCCAATTATCAACATTGATGATCCATATTTGTTGAAATTTCAATGTATTTTACTATTTTACTTGTTTTACATATGCGCAGGTCATTAGGAATTGATTTTTCAATTTTTGCACCGAATCTTACGATTCGATTTGATTTTCGATTCATGAAATTGGGATTTCAATTCACAATTCGAATCTCAATTTAACAACTATGCCAAGACCAAGTATCCCTAGCTGAAGAAAGATGACATTTGTTCAATAACGACAACAAGGGAGAAAGTTCTATCAGTTCTCCATCATTTAGAGAACTTCTGAAGAAGGCTACCCAAAACAACCACAGAAAGAAATCATACTATTCTGCACTGAGCTCAAAAAAAATAAAAATAAAAGAATATCATACTATTCTGCCCAAAGAAATCATCTTCTTTGGCTTCTAGAAAGATTTCTTATCCTTGGCTTTGTACATTCTTTCTCATCTAATAACATCTTTTCGTTTGTTATTTGAAAAAAAGAAATACGTAAAATAAATGCTTGAGAAGTAGCGTAGCCTATATGAAGAAGATACTTGTTGGCCTAACATGGCTTTTGAATCTCGTTTTGATAACAAATGAAGGTTGATTTAACATGTGTTGCTAAGTGATGATGTTTCAGGAATGCTTAATTGACAAAGTTCAAACGATCAAAAGAAAATGCAAGTTCAAGATCACCAAGGATCATAAAGCCACATTAATCTTCAAAGTGATCCAAAAAAGCTCAAGTGAACTAAAATGATCAAAAGCATATTGAAGCCTAAAGTTGACTCAAGCTCAAGTCTAAGAGGATTCAAAGCAAAGACTCATATGAAGACTTCAAAGCTTAGAGTGTTTAGGCTTTAGGATAAACTATGCAAGTACTTCATATTAAATATCATGTGGAAATGTTTTGAAGCTCATTAGGGTTTGTGACCTTGTTTTAAAAACCCTGGATAATGTTTTTATAAGTAACAAAGCAAGAGAGCTAAGTGTTTTTGAAAACTGAACTAAAAACAGAAAATTTGTCTGTTCAGGCTACTGAAGCGTAAGTTCAGGCACCTGAAGATTTTCCTGATGAATTTCTGAAGAGGCAGTGTAGGCTCAGGCGACTGACCCTTGTCACCTCAGGCGCCTGACCCTATTTTCAGTTAAAAATACACAGTTTTAAGGAACCTCAGGCGACTGACCCCGAGACTTTAGGTGCCTAAACACTATTAACAGCTATATTTTTTAAAAGTTTTAAAATTCAAAATTAAGTTTCTTGTTCCCCAAATTTTGTAAAAACTTGGGAAATACTCCCAATAAACTTGGGCAACACGAATTAACCTTTTTGAGCCTATAAATATATGTTTTCACAAATCAAACTCACACCAAGCAATTGAAAATCTACTCTTAAGCTGAAAGCTCTCTTGTTCTCTCTTGCTCACTCTTGCAATCTGAGAATTACTGAAATTCTGAGCTGCTGATTATTCTTCTCTGAGCGCTACAATCTGAATTGCTAATTCTTATCTAAGAGAAGTAATCCAGTGAAATTGTTCTTGAGCTTCAACTCTATTTCTTTTGATATTTGTTATTGAAGTATATAGTACTTTCAATTGTACTAACCAGCTCTATCTGAGAGCATTCTTTGTACAAAAGAAATTTGTGTCTTATTTCTTGTTTCTTGACGGTTCAGGTGATTGGATCGTCGTACCTGAGCGTGGGGTATCGCTTGGAGAAAGGGCTCCACCCTAAAGGAGGGTTGTAAACGGTTTGTTCCGCCCGCAAAGGAACGAGTTAGTGGAATCCTTAGGTGGTCTTGCCTAAGGCGAGGACGTAGGCTGGGGATAACTCGAACCTCGTAAAAAAATCTCGGTCTCACTCTCTCTACCCTTTTCTATTTAAATTTCAGCATATAAAAATTGTGTTTCAAAGTGCAGGTTTGCTGAAAAACTGAGATTAAGAAGACCTTTTAATCTAAGAATGTACGTTGGTTAATATTTTGCGGAAACCTTAAGGGAGTACGTTGATTAACCACTTGCGGAAATCTTGACTAAGAAGTGCTTAAAAAACTATTCATACAGGGCTACAAACTGAAATTTGGCAAAAGTTCAAAAACAGCAAGTGTAGCAGCTCTCACAAATTGATTAAGCATTGTATGATTTGGTTGATTGGTTGATTGTTTGGTTTGTGATTGGTATTTGGCTTGTGTTTGGATTGTGGTTGATTTAAAATTAAGTTATTCTTATGTGTTTGCTTAAGTTTAAAAAGGTTGAAAATTAGTAATAACACTTAAAAAAAATTTTATAAACCCAATTCACCCCCCCTCTTGGGATAACACCATGACTTTCACTACTACTATCCAAGAAAATTTGCGTGTAAAAGCCCTAAGAATAAGTGTATCCAGCCCAAATTTCCTCAGATAGCGTACCCAAATGAGTCACCTATGACCCAATAACTAATCAACCATGAAAAATAGGAAAGAAGCATGATGATAAAGAGGATCATAATTTATAAAATCAAAGGGATGCTCTTATACTAGTATAAAAAAAAAAAAATTCATTGTATTGAAAATGGGAGGCAAACTTTCAGATTATCACATGCAAACCCATTCTCCATCCCTTTGAACCCATATATAGGCTAATAAAGCAAGTTTAATTTAGATTGCAACTCTAGATCCAAGAGTTGGCTTTGTATAACAAAATAATGTTGCCACACCAATTCTAAAATTTTCATCACCAAAAATAATAGTAATAAATTCAACAGAACATCCAAGTTCAATGCCATAACATTGTGTAACTGCTAGCTCAGCTTAGTATCTGTGGCTCTGCTTTGGAGTCTTCTTTAATAGAATATACTTTCATCTTGCTTATAAAACAAGGGAGATACAATTCAACATTGACACAGTCATTTCCACATTTGTAGCTTCACAAGTGCAATATACTGCAGATTGATTCTATAACAACATTATCCACATTTTAAAAAAAAAACACTAGAAATTAGAGTAGGCCCTCTTAACATACCTGAACAGGTGCTGGTCGGCATGCCATCATACCTAACTTATTGTTAGCTGTGTGACCTGTAAGCTCAACCAAAATGTCGACCTTATCTTCTCTAACCATGCTCGCAACCTTCTTTTCATCAATCCCATATATGTCTCTCCATATCCCACCCTTTTTCACAACTCTCTCTTTAAATCTCATAGTTTTTGCATCCGCCTGCAACATCATGGAAAAGGGAGTGCCAATTGTTTGTGAAAGGGTCAGGAAAGCTTACAACCACATTAAAAAATTCATTGTTTGAATCAACAATGCAATAGCAGTCAATTCGTCAAAAAGATGCTTAGTGAGGTAAAAACCATATTACACTAATTCAATGGAAACCTGTAAGAAGTCATTTGAGAGACCATTGTATAATGGTGGCTGAAAATGTGACAAATATGCAAGCAAAATTGATCACAATTGGTGATAGTCAAAGAATTTGATCTTTCAACAAAGTCATGATAAATGGGTCAGTTCAAAGTCATAAACAGCAGTAAAAATGTTATCCATAAGGGAACCGTAACACCAAAGCAAAAAGCTTAAGCTGTTAGACTAGGCCCCGAGAATGGTCTTTAATTATCTCTAACATGCCAACACACAACATCTTATTGGATTTGAAGAGTGGAGAAAGCAGAGGCCCGCCATACCTTATGCTGAAATTTTATATTTTAATTAAGAGAATAACAACAACAGAGTTTGAGCTCTAAACCTAACCCTCTAAATAAGCATATTAGATACCACTTGACCTAAAATCTTGGGCTGATACATTTTGGACCAAAAATGTATATCAAGCCCCAGAGATCCCTTGCAGGTGCAGCCAGGTTGCGCTGTAGAAATCAACAAATGATGAACAACACCCCTTTATGCAGGCAACTGCTATGGAACACAGAATCTCTTAACAACTGTTGCTCTCATGCCAAGTTAGATCGCCACTTCACCTAAAAGCTTAAAGCTGTTATATGAGGCCCCAAGAATGTTCTTTTATCATCTCTAACAACTATGTACTTGGAACCTGATCATTCCTATAGAAAATGTTGAATAAGGCTTAATTAAGGTAGAATATGTATATAAAAGGAAAAAAATCCATTCATAAGAAAAGAAATCATAACACAAGCTATGGAGGACAAGACATCCACTGGCAAACAGCTAAAAAAACAACTATAAAAGTGCTGCTCCAGTACCTTTGGAGAGCATTGACGGTCACAAGGTCCTACGAATAGCATAAACTGCACAATTCAATAAGGCCTTTCCTTTTTTACTTTTTCCAAAACCCCAATACTGCACCAACATGTTCACCCATTCTTGGGGAGGCTAACCAAGTTTCACCAAAAATAGAGAACAGGGTAGACAGGCAATTGTACCGCCCGAAAATGTAGAAAAAAAAAAGGTGCATTAGTTTCATCAGACTCAAAAGTACATCATACAAATATCTAGGCTGAAAGCATTATAGGGTATTCTTACCCGTAACAAGTCATTTGTATTACTTTTGTTTAGAGTCAAAAGTCCAAATGAATGCTTTGATCTTAAAGGAACCTTACCATTCCAAATGACATTAATCCAACGAAAAGAAGATGGAGTTGAAGATTTCAATAGAAGTAGAAAGAAAACTCAGATGAAAAAAAAGCCCGAAAAATTCCCTAACCAAACCCTAGTATCACTCAAACAAAAACAAGAAAATCCAAAACATTTAGCAAAGTGATGAGCTCGCCAACCTCTCTTTCCTCAAGATTCCTTAGAACATGTGAATCCCAAAGGTTTTTTTGTGGGGGGGGGGGGGGGGGGCGGTGAAGAATAAAAAGAAGAGATTGGATAATTATGAAAGGAAGATAATCTAAAAAGACAAGGCAACAAGGCCTTGAAGGTAACCTCCCCAACCCAAGATCTTCCCAAAACTGAATCAATTTTCCATTAGAGAGGAAGCAACTGGGCAATCAGGGAAACAAGCTTCTAACTTGAATGAAAAGAAGTACCACTCTATCTCTTATCCCAATCATTTTGATGAACACAAGACTCACTTCTATGACTCCCCCACGCAAGATCTTCCCAAAACCAAATCAATTCCCCATTACTTGTTTTGAAGCAAATGAGAGGAAACAACAGCTGGGCAACAAGTGGGCAACTAGGGAAACAAGCTTCTAGCTTGCTTAAAAAGAAGTATCACTCTATCTCTTATCTCAGTCATTCCAATGAACAACATACTTTTACGACCTTGTAGGGAATTCATCCCCAAAGGGAATCCCCATAACCATTTCCCAAGTAAAGAAGTGATCTTAGAAACCACCCTACCTAGTCCCAAAGCCCTTTAGTAGGTCTCCTAATCACGTCCCTACTAACAAGGAGGTCCTTTTTATTATCTCATGCCAGACTATAAGAAAAAATCTCTCATAAGCCTCTCCAATGCACTAGCTGCACTCGGGATATTGGAAAGGGATAAACTAATGAGTGTAAAATGAACCCCTACAAATAAATATGCCATTGTCCACCCCTCCCATCTCCCACCCACCCACTTTCTTGCCACCCAATCCAAAAAGAGTTGGTCACGTGAGACACCTCCATCGCCTCCCCCCCTGTTGCAAGACCTCTAATCACTCTGCGACCCTGAGCATGACTAATCATTCTATTTTACCCATCAATCACTACTAGGGTAAATAATAATAAAAAATTGGTGTTGGGGGTGCAGAGTGGAGGGGGAGTCCCTTACCTCAACCAACTGGAAGCTCCATTCCCTAAGGCAGTTTATACACAACAACAATCATATTGGTTGAAGATAAACATCCTTTAATCCACTTTTTCAATCCCAAAGCCCTTCTTACTTGACACCTTGCCTAAAAAACCTCAAGTCACCATACCATAGGCCTTTCCAGTATGACCCCAATACCCTTCCTACCCCCTCCCCATCTTGCCACATGGTCAACCACCTCATTGGCCACCAAAATTGCATCCAAAATCTGTCAATCCTTAACAAAAGCAGAATGAGCAGAAGTCACTCGCTCCCTATATCCCCCAAAACCTCTCTTGGACTCCTCACAAAACCTTTGTCAAAATCTTAGAGACTCGCAACCAAACTAATACGCCTCAAATCGCCCATCCACTTGTTAGAAAAAAAGGAAAAAAGAAGAAGAAGTAAAGTTCAAACTAGAGCACACCGCCCCATTGAAATGGAAATCACTAGAAAACCTCATTATATCCTCTTCAACAGCCTCCCAACAAGCTTGGAAAGTAGCAATTGTAAAACCATTAGGCCCTCTAGTAACCAAACTCATTAAGGAGAATATATTAAAATAATTCATTTAAACATATTAGAAAAACAATAGTCCAACTTAATTATTTAAATATTGAAGTTAATTTGCATTAACATGCATGCCTTCAACTGGATTACATTAACTAACACAAACTACAACATATTTATTTCAAGCACAAATGGCATTCTTCTTATTTGGTTATCAGCTCCTCATAAAAACCATTTGATCAGAGAGGGATACTAGCAATTAACAGCAGAGTTTTTGTCAATATTTACTAGCCAAAGTCACTATATCCGCCAAAACCATTTTATTAAAAGATTTTAATAAACAGCGAACAAGATGAATTCTATTCATACGACAAACTAGAAATTCCTTTGTCAATATTTTAATAAAATACAAGCAATTACCTGAAATTGCTAATATTTTATCTTCCCAACAAATCAGCACCCAGAAAGGGATACTAGCATCACATTTCAAATTTTGCATATTAAATACAGCTCCTTTATATCTCAAACAATTTGCAGCAGATTTACTATCTTTCTTAGTTTTTTTTTACAGTCACAGAAACATAATTGAAATTACATGATTGAATTAGTTTATAAAATAAACTGTCCAGCAACACTGCTTGGCCATCTGATGAGTTGTTTTGGGCCTCTTAGCAGCTTCAATACCTTTTCTCTAGGATGAGTAGCCATTGTCCCAAATTAAAAGCATTGTAATGAGAACCAAAATTTAATATCCTCCTTTCAATGTGATGAATCCAATAAAAGGATGAAGGTAAATTGTCAAGTTTTATTTTGTAATTTTGTGTATTTTATGTTTTTCTTTTTCTTTGGTGGACTCCTCGTCCTAACTCATTGTATCTTCCAAGGTCTTAAATTTCGATTTCGACTCAAATTTCGAAGCTCCAAAAGTAGGAAAATTTTGACGAAAATTTCAATTTCGATGTCGATTTCGATTTGAAAAAATAACAAAAAATAACGGAAATTTTTCATAAAGCATGGAATTCTTTGTGAAACTTTAGAAATGGTTAACAAACATAATAATATAAGTTTTAGGACGAATATATTACAAATTAAATACATCTATGTTTTGTATAAGGTGGAAAAGTTGCAAAATAGTATGTGTATCAAACATATTAATGTACATTATATATATTCAATTAATACAAATGAAATTCATAAATCATTTAAATAATATTTATTGTACAAATAAAGTTAATATAGACATGAATGGTTAAATAAAATGTTAATGTAAGTTTATTTTTTCATATAATTTCAAAAGCACTTGTAATAATCTTTTGTTTTGATAAAATAAATTAAGATAGAAATTTCACTTCACTCCTAAATTTCTCATTTGAATTCTGACAAACTTTCATCGTATAGTTAAAATTTCATCAAGTTTCGCTAAAATTTCGAGATTTCGATAAATTTCAGATGATTCATTGAGATTTTGACGAAAATTATGCAAGACGGAAATCGGCTGCCATTTCGATTTCGAGGGTGACGGAAATTGAAAATTTCAACAATTTCGTGGAAATTTAAGACCACGGCATCTTCCCTTCTTTCTATCTAATATAGCTTCCTTATTATCCAAAAAAAAAAAAAGTTCCTCACAATGCTTCTCCATAATAGTTTTCCTCCAGTCCACATCATATTGTTATCAGCAGCATGCCCCCATAAACATTTCCCTAACACCACCATCTAGAAAGAAATGATCTTAATATATTTTTTATAAATCTTCTTTTCCAATCAAAAAAATTTTATGATAAATAATAACATTGGTTTTTTTTTTTTTTTGGAAATGTGTTCTCCAAAGTGATAGATAGCCCATGTAATTATGCCATAGTACTTTTCCATAACCACTGCAGCAAGAGTAGATATTGCATAAAATCATGCCATAATATTGTTCAAATAAATAGTGCAGACCCTGCAAAAAAATGCCTACAGCCATGCATGTAAAAGATAAAAACCCAGTTCTTCCCACCGCCTCACAAGTTCAAATAACGTTAACATGGACTACAAACATAAACAAAACTTGTCAATTGAGCATCTGGATTTTGATAAATAAGTAATTGACCAGCCACAAAGATTGGAATTTTACAAAATTAACCATACCATCCTCTTCATTCCCACTCTTAAATAACCCATTTCCAAAAAATGGCAAGATCCCTACTTAAAATTTTTTGAACATCTAATACAAATAGAGAATACAAAATTTTAAATTGACAACGCAACATAACCTTAACGTAATTTTAAGCAAATAAAAATATGCCTGCTGTCAACTAGTCAAGAAAAAGAAGCAAAGATTATGATACTCATAGAAATATTTCTTCAAACATCCAATGGCAAACGGTATTATAAGTAAAGTTTTTTTTGCAAACAAAGAATCATATTATAGATAGACAGCAAAGAAGTTAAGTTTCAACAAACAAGCAAATGAAAAGGCACAAGAAATCAGCATATATTCAATTTCTGGAAAAATAAAAAAGCAACAAAACTAGCTAGCTAAGTCGAATTGTTGCAGGCTAATCTTGAATGATCAGTACCTTCACAACTGCTGAATAAACCACCACCTTGTAATTTGCATAGTCATGATAGACAAGAGGTGCTTCAATGAAATATGATACCGAATGAGTAAAATAATCAGGTGATACATATCCAACAACAAGTTGCCGTTCTGGATCTTTTGGGTTGTCCCATGAAGTGTACTGTGGATATAACCTCATAAACCGCTTACCCCAGCCTCTGCAAGCACACAGATTAATTCAGATTAAGTCTCACTGAAGCTAAGCACAATATTTATGTTGTACATTAATAAACTGCAAATGATATTTGCATTCTCCAAAATATTTGCACATCCATAAGGTTCAGAGCATAACTTCAGAATACCAGAATCATAGTGGTGTTTTATCAAATAATCTAAAGAACTAACATTGTGAAATTGAATGATGCAGCCTTTTTTAAGCTTTGATCTTATAGTTGGGGAAACTTGAGAACATGGATCAGACACATATAGCTGTAGTTTTTGTATTAGTGCTTCCAATATCCTGACTATATATCTCTCATCATGGGAGGGGAATCAGAGAGTAACAAATTCAGGTTTAAGAAGTTTATCAATCCATTATGGGGCTCCTTTCCAAGTCATTTCAGATAATATTTTAGAAGAGTATGCAAGCAAGCTACGCCACTTCTCTTGTCGAGTTGATTGGTTGATCATGTCTTCATACCAACCCTTAAAAAAAAGGGGCATAAGCTTTAGGTTTTAGAAAGATAATCTAGAGAAGTGTATCTCCTATGGAACGGCATATAAATGTGTAGGGAAAAAGGGCAGTTTGGTGCACAAAGCTCCCGCATATGTGGAACCAGGGAAGACAATGTGTCTACAGTATAATCCTACCTTGCATTTTTGCAAGAGGCTGTTTCCACACCTCGACCCCATGACTTCTAGGTCACACAACAACAACTCTACCGTTGCGCCAAGGCTCCCCTTCTAGAAATGTATAGGGAAGCAAGCCATTTATATGTCAGTGCAAACTCCAAATTACATTACCCTATATACAGTTATTGATTAGAATATATTCAAACATCTATTTGCAATAATCTCCAACTTTCTGAAAAAAGCAATAACTATAAAGTCTATAATCCAATACATTTCTTGACAGTAATCTCATTAATCCAACATTATTTGCAAACAATGCTGTGGATGATGAAGGAGCAACATATAGTCTAGGATTTTCACTATTAGTTAGGCATTGGCCACTGACTAACACTTTTCACAAACCTCAGACATCTTGCTACACATAATTCACATATGATCCTTCCGTTGCTCATTTCTTCTATGACTCCCATCACTTTTCATAATCCCAGTTTATAACTGTATTACTTGTGAATTGTAAGAGCATAAAAGCCCATGATAATTAAAATATTAATTATAGAATGCAAGAAGAACAGAGTTCGGAGACATTTCTCTTCTTGATGTTTTTTACTTTACTAGCAAAGAATAAAAAGAATAAGTTTTATTAGTGTGGAGACTAACTTGCTAAATGTGAATGGCCAAATGGCTGCCTCACAATTTTTATAAATATTTGTATTCTAAGAATATTTTTGATGAACAAAGAATTATATTAGAGGAGAAAAGAAGATGCAATAAAAAAGGGAAAAAATAAAATAAAACAAGGAGAACAAGCCCTCCCTTTGCAAAAAAATAAAACCAGCTTCAGGATCACAGAGAAAAAGAAATTGACTCAATGAAGCAGATTCAACCAATCTCACTTTAAGTCTTCCAAAGAAGCACGGCAAAAGAAACCACTTGCCGACACCAACAGTGATGCAAGATAAACCACCGTTTTAAAATGCTCAATTGAGGCTCACCTCAAGGCAAGGCATGCCTAAAACGCCTTGAGGCTCAATATAAAAAATAAAATCCTAAAAAATCTAATGCATTACATGTCGAGGCTTATGCATTTGTACAAAAGGCACGCCTTTTGTGCCTACTTAGTTGAGGCTTATGCATTTTTGGGTGTATGATTCTCAAGTTAAAATTGATTAGAAAATTTTAATTACGTGTTTATATAAAAAAAAATGTCATAATATGAGTTGATTACCTTTCCAAAATAACTGAGTTGTATATTAAGTCATGAAAATAATTTGAACTTTGTAAAAATATAGCTATCTCTTCTCATGGTTTATGTCATGAATTCAAGTTAGCAAGCGAACAAGTACTTTGCAACATATATCTGATTTTTTTTACATTATATTTGTAATTTTCTTAATTTTTTATTTAATTTTTAAAAAATATATAATTTATTTACATATTTTTATCTAAAAATAAAATTCTCAGAAGGCTTACGCCTCAACACCTTAAGGCCTATGCCTCACCTCTTAAGGGTTAAAATGCCTCATCCCATGCCTTCGCTTTTAAAATATTGAAATAAACCACTCTATTCCAAAGCAAATTGTTAATAGTAGCAGCACCTTTGAAAACTAGCATTCCACTCCAACCAAACACATCACATGATAGCCATAACAGTGGACCTCCACAGAGCTTTCCCTATCCTTTCCCCTGCCAAACAATCTATACATTATAGTACGAAAAACTTTTCCATCATCAAGTCTTGCAGAAGTGAAGAGGCAACAATTCTAAGAATCTAGGACATAATTCGGAACAGGGTTGCATTTCTATCTAAAGTCTCTAGAACCCGTAAGACAAAATCCTATGCATGTACTCTACTGCTCAACCTATGAAATCTAGTACTGCTAGTCAAAATACATGCATGCAACAGCTTCAGATACAATTGGTGTAATTTGACAGCCTCTGATCAATCCCATGCTTTGCCAAGCTTATATTAGATTAAACACCCTTCCACTGCATGTCATACATACTAAATATAAAATTACCTGATTGATGAACTCATATTTCTCTAGTAAGCATGTGAGTAAAGGAACAGATATTTCAATGGCAGACCTGATGACACAGGTCCGACAAAAAAATTAACACTTTAAATCAAGTATATCTGGATCACCCCTCCCCTAAATTTCAACTCTATTTCTATATCAACTTCCAGATGTATCCATAGTTCATGATAAGAATGGGAAATAGGGTATCTAGAATGAATCCTGCACAATCATAATTGGAATCAAAATGTCATGTATGCACACATGCTTCTGTTTTTTTTATGTAAAAGAAAACTCATTGAGAGTGTAAAAAAAAGAGGACAAGACTCCCATAAGAGAAAAAGAAAAGATTACACCAGAAAAGCTTCTTAATCCCTTGGCAAATGAGATTCCTCAAACACATCAGACGCTAATAAAGATATATACACACACATTTACATATGTGTGTGTATAACCACATGAAATTATCATATGAAGATATGTGTTAATCTTCATTATGCATGATTCGAAATTGAAATTTAAGACCTTGAATAAGAGAAGTAATAAAAATAAATCTAAATAGGATTTGTCTTCCCCCATCCCCAATTTACATTTATTTTTATTACTACTCTTATTCAAGGTCTTAAATTTCAATTTCGACTCAAATTTTGAAGCTCCAAAAGTATGAAAATTTTGATGGAAATTCCAATTTCGATGTCAATTTTTAATTTCGATTTGAAAAAATAATGGAAATTAGTAGTAAAGCATGAAATTCTTTTATGAAACTTTAGAAATGATTAACAGACATAATACTATAAGTTTTAGGACTAATATATTAAAAGTTACAGACATCCATGTTGTATATGAGGTGGTAAAGTTGTAATATAATATGTGTACCAAACATATTTATAAAATAACGTGCATTAAACATATTCTCAGTTAATAGTAATGAAATTCACAAATCATTTAAATATTATTTACTATACAAATGATTATAATTTAGACATGAATGGTTAGATAAAATGTTGTTGTAAGTATATTTTTTCATATAATGGTTATATAGTGAATCATTGGTTTGTGTTGGTTGAATCAATTTATTGGTTGGATGATGATTGAAATTTCTGCAAGATTAAGTCGACATACTCATTCATAGAGGCTTAAAATTTGAATTCAATTTTCAACTAGTCTAGTGAGTAAAACTTAAACATTACATTTGTGATTATTGAAAGGTTGAGATTGAATTTATATCAAGAATTAAAAGAAACTTTTAAAACCCAATTCACCCCCTCCCCTTGGGACTACACCTTAGTTTTCAATTAGTATCAGAGCGAGGTTGTAGCAAATCTTAACCTAGAAGCTGCACAAAGATCTAAATGGCACACCTAGGCGTAGCTCCGTTTGCCAAGGGTTAATCCTCAACTAGGCCTCCTATCTTTTGTGGTCTTAACTATACTTTTTGGAAACAAAGAATGAGAATCTACCTTCAAAATATGAATTGGAAAAGCATGGAGAGTTGTCACACATGATGATCTTATCCCTACCAGACTTGTAGATGGAAAAGAAGTACCCAAAGAAAAAAAAGATATGACCGAAAATGATAATAAGATGTTACAAGTTAACTCAAGTGTTATAAATGCTTTATATTGTGCCCTCGATATAAATGAATTCAATAAGGTCATGGCATGTAAATCGGCCAAAGAGAGATGGGACAAACTAGAGGTAACCTATGAAGGTACCGTTGATGTGAGAGATAATAGAATTGACATGCTTACTAGAGAATATGAAGCTTTTAGGATGAACCCGGATGTATCTATTACAAGTATGTACACTAGGTTCACTCATATAAAAAACTCCCTTAATGCCTTAGGGAAAAACTACTCTACATATGAGATGATCCGAAAAATACTTAAGAGGGCTTCCACCCATTTGGGAACCTAAAGCCACAACAATTACGGAAGGAAGAAACCTTAAGAATACCTCCCTAGATGAACTAATTGGATCCCTTCTCACCTATGAGATGGCTATGAATGAAAGGAATGCTGAAAACAAAAACAAGAAATCTATAGCCCTTAAGGCTGCCAAAGAAAGCTCTAGTGAAGAATAGGAAGATGAAAATGAATTAGATGATGAAGAACTAGCCTTCATTACTATGAGACTTGGAAAATTCTTTAAAAGAAATAAGAAGTTTGGTAGAAAGTTTAGAGGTCCTGAAAAAGGAGAAACAAGTAAGAAGGAAAATAAGAATAAGAATGAACCCCCTACTTGTTACAATTTTAAAAAGGTTGGACATATTAAACCTGATTGTCCACAACTGAAGAAAGACAAGAAGAAGAAAAAGAAGGCAATGAAAGCTACACGGGATGATACAAGCTCAAGCGAATCGGAGAACGAATCAAGTGAACAAGAGATAGCCAACATATGCTTCATGGCTCATAATGATGAGGTAAACTCTTACTATAGTTCATCCGAAGAATCAAGTGATGAGTCATGTAGTGATTCATGTGATAGTATGCCTTCATACAAAGAAATTCAAGCTAAATTATTTGCCTTACACAATAGGTTTATAAAAGTAACTAAAAGAAACATTGCCTTGAAAGAACAAAATGAAAAACTAAAAGATCAACTAAAAACATCTAAATCAGTTGAAAAAGAAAAGGAATTTCATATTGATGATCTTATGACGAAAATAAATGAGATGTCTCAAGATTTAGTTAAATTACAAGCGAATGGTGAAAGCAAGAAGGATCTAGAAATAAAAGACCTTAAAAGTAAAATTGAGGACAAGGATAAAATCATTTATAACTTTACTAAAGGAAAGAAGAACTTGAAAAATTGCTTGGAAAACAAAAAATGTCATTAGATAAAGAAGCAATAGGATTTAATGGAATTAGGAACAAAAAGAAGAAGAATCTTTATATGGGATACTTCGTTAAGGAATCAAAGTATTATGCAAGCACATCTCCAACTAATATCTATCAACACACTACGTGTTTCTTATGTAAGAAAAGACACAAAATTTGATTGTTCATTTTAAAGAAAGAATGTGAAAGTCAAGAAAGTTTGGAGAATTAAAGAAAACAAATCTGAAATAAAGAAACCTAAGAAGGTTTGGATACCTAAGAGTAACGTATTGAACCCTTCTTCTAGGTTTGCCTTAGGACAACCTCATCAAAAGACAAATGGTACTTGGACAATGGGTGTTCGAGGCACATGACTGGAGATAAGTCCAAATTCACCACACTAAATGCTAAAAGATGGTGGATATGTCACATTCGAAGACAATGTCAAAGGCCAAATCATTGGGATAGGTAAGATAGGTAAAGAACCTTCCCTTACCATTGATGATGTGTTATTGGTACATAGATTAAAACATAATCTATTAAGCATAAGCCAATTAAGTGACAAGGGCTTTGATATAATTTTTAAGCAAGATAAATGCGTTGTTGAAAATAGAGAAAAACATAATATTCTATTCACCGCTCAAAGAATTGATAATGTGTATTGCATAAATTTTGAAAAGTTAAAATCTCAAAATATCACATGCTTAGTAACTATGAATGAGGCAAGTTGGTTATGGCATAGAAGGCTAGGACATGCTAGTATGGACTTACTATCAAAACTAGTCAAGAAGAACTTAGTTAGAGGACTACCTAACACAAAATTTGTTAAGGATAAAATTTGTGATGCTTGTCAATTAGAAAAACAAACTAAGTCAAGCTTTAAGAAGGAGAAAAATATCTCCACTAGCAGGCCCTTAGAGCTTATTCATTTAGACTTGTTTGGCCCAACTAGGACCAACTAGGACACAAAGTCTGGGAGGAAAACAATACGTTTTCATCATCGATGATGACTACTCCAAGTTTACCTAGGTACTCTTTTTAGCCTTAAAAGATGAAGCATGTAATATGTTGATAAATTTGTGTAACAGACTTCAAAATGAAAAAGGCTATGGCGTCTTAAACATTAGAAGTGATCAAGGAATAGAATTTAATAATAAAGAGGTTGAAAAATTTTGCAATGAACATGGAATTAGACATAACTTTTCAGCTCCTAGAACTCAACAAAAAAATGGAGTTGTTGAAAGAGAATAGAACTCTTCAAGAAATGGCTAGGACAATGTTAAATGAAAACAAATTACCTAAGTACTTTTGGGTTGAAGCGGTTAATACCGCATGTTATGTAATAAATAGAGTGTCCATTAGATCAAGCTTAAATAAAACTTCCTATGAATTATGGAAAGGAAGAAGACCTAACATAGCTTACTTTCATGTATTTAGATGTAAGTGCTTTGTACTTAATGACAAAGATGACTTAGGGAAATTTGATGTTAAATTAGATGAAGGTATCTTTCTAGGGTATGCAATAAATAGTAAAGCTTTCAGAATCTATAATAAGAGAACACTCACAATCATTGAATCAATCCATGTAACCTTTGATGAAGCTAATCCCTATACAAAAACAATTGAGATTGAAGAAAAAGATGATACTTCACAAAAACTAGAAGATTCAGATATCAAAGAAGTTAAAGAAGAAGAAAATGGAAAAACTCCAAATGATGATCCTATAGAAAATTCTGAGTTACCCAAAGAATGGAAATATGTAAAAAATCATCCTAAAAATCAAATCATAGGAGAACCTTCTCAAGGAGTAACTACTAGATCATCATTGAAAAACTTATGCAATCACTATGCGTTTTTATCACAAGAAGAAGCTAAAAATATAGAAGAAGTTTTAAGTGATGACTCTTGGATAATAGCTATGCAAGAAGAGTTGAATCAGTTTGAAAGAAATAGAGTATGGAAATTAGTTCCTAGACTCGATGACCACTCAATAATTGGAACAAGATGGACCTTTAGAAATAAAAAGGATGAAAATGGCATAGTAGTAAGAAATAAGGCAAGACTTGTAGCTCAAGGATACAATCAAGAAGAAGGAATAGACTACGATGAAACATTTGCTCCCGTAGCAAGGATGGAAGCTATAAGAATGTTGTTAGCTTATGCATCTCATAAAGAATTCAAACTATATCAAATGGATGTAAAAAGTGTTTTTCTAAATGGTTTCATAAATGAAGAAGTTTATGTGGAACAACCTCCTAGTTTTGAGGACATAAACAATCCCGATCACGTATTTAGATTAACAAAAGCATTGTATGGGTTAAAACAAGCTCCTCGAGCTTGGTATGAGAGGTTGAGCGAATTTTTATTAGAAAAATGATTTTCAAGAGGAAAGGTGGATAGCACGTTATTCATAAAAACCAAAAATAAAGACATGCTTAGTATACAAATTTATGTTGATGATATTATTTTTGGTGCTACAAATGATGACTTATGTAAGGAATTTGCAAAGTGTATGCAAGATGAGTTTGAGATGAGTATGATGGGAGAGTTAAATTATTTCCTAGAATTACAAATCAAGCAAGCTAAAAAAGGAACATTTATAAATCAATCAAAATACATAAGAGACATGCTTAAAAAGTTTGACATGGAAGGAAGTAAGCCCATAGGAACTCCCATGAATACCTCTATAAGCCTTGATAAAGATGAAAAAGGAAAACCAGTAGACAAGAAATACTATCGAGGTATGATAGGAAGTTTGTTATACTTAACAGCTAGTAGACCAAATATAATGTTTAGCGTATGTATGTGTGCCCGGTTTCAATCAGCTCCTAAGGAATCCCATCAAATAGTCGTTAAAAGAATCCTAAGATACTTAATAGGCACAATTGATTTAGGACTATGGTATCCTAAGGACACTGGTTTTGAAATGATTAGTTATTCAGACGTGGATTATGGGGGTTGTAAAATTGATAGGAAAAGTACAAGTGGGACTTGTCACTTTATAGGACGGTCTCGTCTCTTGGTTCTCCAAGAAACAAAATTCCGTAGCCCTATTTACCGCTGAAGCTAAGTATGTGGCAGTAGGTAGTTGTTGTGCACAAACACTCTATATGAAACAACAATTAAAAGACTTTAATTTAGAGTACTCAGCCATACCGATTAAGTGTGCTAATACAAGTGCGATAAACATTTCCAAAAATCCGATATCACATTCAAGAACTAAGCACATTGATATAAGACATCATTTTCTAAGAGATCATGCGCAAAAAGAAGATATATTACTTGAATTTATAAATACAAATGACCAATGGGTGGATATTTTTACAAAACCCCTTCCCGAAGAAAGGTTTATATCAATTAGAAGAGAACTTGATTTATTACATAGTAGGGAAGTTGTTTAGGAAGAGTTCATGTTGAGAGAAAAGAGAATATAAAGAAGGATGAGAGGGTTAGGCTATTGAGCTATAGTGCAAAAAGTAGGGTCAGGCGCCTGAGCCTTCAAACTTCAGGCGACTGAAGTGCTATTGCCTGTTGAAAATTGCATCATAAAATGTCAGGCGATCGAACCTAAAACCTCAGGCACCTGAACTAACGAGGCTTTATATAATTAAGCGCGAAAACCCTAAACCTTTCAGATCTCAATCAACTGACCTCTGTACCATCACTTACCCGAGCCTCCCTCTTTTGTATCCCTTGATCCTCAACCTCAAAACCCTTCGATTAAGGCCTCAAAATCACCCTCCTACATCTTTTCTCCACGATTTCTAGGGTTTCTCTTCGTTGGTTCGTTTGATTCTCTGAAATCAAGATGCCTCGCGCTAAGACCACAGCAAACCGAGGTGCTTCTTCAGGGAGAAACGGTGGAAATATCGAGCAATGGCATGTAACTTCTCAACCCAAGCAGCAATACCGAACTCATCTTCGTTCTACGGAACCAATCTTCAGTGAAATTCTTGTTACCTCATTCTTTCGTTCAGAATTTCCAGACATCCTACCAATTTTTCAAGAAATTGGTTGGAAGAATTTTGTAGTTTATCAAGCAAAATGTCTTTATCCGAATTTAGAAAAATATTTTATGCCAATATGGTGCACGGAGAGTCCATCTTGACCACCGAGGTTAGAGGCAAGGCTATTGCCTCAACTCCACAGACTTTGGCTCCTATTTTGCATATTAGCCTGGGAGAATTTGAGTGTCCTACACTTGCTCAAACATGGATTATGGAGCATGGTTTCACTCCCAAAAATTTTTGCCTTTGATTATGGTAGAAACCAGTATACTTTGGACATCCTCCATTGTATAAACAACTAAACCTTCAAGCTCAAATACTTTAGAAAATAATCATGAACAATATCCTACCCCAAGCTGGTTCATATGATCACATATCCTATGTTAATTGCTTTGTGTTATGGTGTTTGCTGAAAGGGGAGAAACTCGATTTGTCAAGCTTAATTCTGAAATGGATGTGGGCTCAATTGGAAGCTCGACGAGTCACTCTTCCATATGGTGGTGTTCTGAATCTCCTATTTGCACATCTTAATGTCACCACTCCTACCAAACAGTTCATCAAGCGAACTCGGTATGATCTTTTCAATTCTACGACCCTAAAACAAATGGGTTATGAAAAACATGAGCAGGGTTGGTTTTTGAAAGGTGGACGACCACAAAGGCTAGCAGTTGTACCTCCACCTCCAGATCAGCAACAAGGACCTGTATCTTATACTCCATCTTGGTTTGTACCATTCCATCATCAGTTCACTACATTTAGTAGTGACATGCGCTCAGGACTACAGTCACTTCAAGAGAATGTAGCCTCACTCCAAACTACTTGCTCCTCACTTGACCAGCACCTTACTCACATAAAGCAGTATAGGGCTAGCTCTTCTTGGAGTGCTGCTCCCATGGACATCAGCTCTGCACCTCCCAGTGATGATGCATCTGATGAGGAGTCTGAAGAAGGAAGTGAAGAGGGTATTGAAGAAGATGCTGCAGATGATGCAGCTAATGATGATGCTTCTGATGATAATTGATATATTTGTTGCTTTTTGTGTTGTATCTAAGTTCTCTATGTATTGGCTTTGCATCTCTAATGTTTTGTTGTTCCTTTTTGGCATGTAGCTATTCATGACTTTTTGTACTCCTTGCTGCACTAAATGAATATACACTATTCTGAATATCCTTATGGTTATGCTCTTTGTTCTCTTTTTGATTGATGTCAAAGGGGGAGAGAAAATATGAGAACATAGAAAAATGAGGACATATTAACAATGAGAGCATATTTGAAAATAATAAATAAGAAAAGGGGAGAGAGAAAGCTAAAATGAGGAAATATATGCAAATTGAGAAATTTGAGCTATAATGTAAACATATATGAGATAATAATGATATGATATGATGACTTGAGACATGTTACTAATGCTAATATGCTGAAATGAGCTATAACGCACTAATGCTTGATTATGACATATAGATCTTTGAACCTACATTTGAAACCCGGATTGTGATACATATGAATGATTTTTCCAAACATTGTTAAAAGTATGCATATTGTAAAAGGGAGCCTAATCAAGGTTCTCTCATCTTTGCCCCTTATTTGTCATCATAAAAAATGGGTAGATTGTTGGCCTAACATGGCTTTCGAATCTTATTTTGATGATAACAAATAAAGGTAAATTTAACATATTACGATTAAGTGATGTTTCAAAAATCCTAACATATGAAGTTCAAAAGTTCAAGGTTTATAAGCTCAAGATCACAAGTGTTATGAAACAATGTATCCCAAAGACAAGTGATCAAAAAAGGAAGCTCAAGAAGCCAAAGATAGACAAATCATATGGAAACTTAAAGGATATTCAAGCTCAAGACAAAATGGACTCAAAGTAAAGAGATACATGAAGACTTCAAGATTAGAAAGTTTATAAAGTCTTTAGGAAGTCTTGTGTAAGTACTTCATTTAAATATCAAATTGAATGCTTTGAAGCTCATTAGGGTTATTCATGGACTTAGAGACCATATTTTGAAAACCTCGAAAAATACTCTTTAAAAGTATCAAAACAAGTTGGCTAAAATTTTTTGAAACAAACTTGAAAAACAGTGTTTTTAACTATTCAGGCGACTAAACTTTGTCTGGTCAAGCGATTGACATTTTTCTGCTGAGTTAAATTTGACAAATAGTGTAGGATCAGGTGACTGACCCCTAAGACCTCAGGCGACTAACCCCTGTCTTGACCTTGAAAATACGTTGATTTTCAAAGGTCAGGCGACTGACCCCGATGCGTTCAGGCGATTGGCCCTCGTAACGGCTAGTTCTTAAACAGCGTTTTAAAGTTTCCAAAATGAGTTGCTTGTGCCCCAAACTTTGTAAAAACTTGGGAAACACTCCAAGTAACTTGGGCAATACGAATTTATGACTTTTTAGCTCTATAAATACATGATTTCTCAAATCAAATCAATACCAAGAATTAAAAATCTGATTTCAAGCTATATTGCTCATACTCTCTCAAAGCCTCCTTACACACATCTACTTGTTGAGATTTTCTAAGAAATACCGAGTCATTGATCATCGATCTCTGAGCAAAACTTCTGAGTTTTGAATCAATCCAAGAAAGATCCCTGTGATATACTGTTTGAGCTTCAATTTCATTCTTCATTGATATTTACTTTGAAGTATTGATTAGTTGTGCTATATTTGTACTAATCTGCTCTATCTGAGAGTATTTCTTGTACACAAGAATTCTTTCTTGTTTTCTTGATAGTTTAGGGCTGTTGAATCGTTGTACCAAGCGTGGGGTATCGTTTGGAGAGGTGTACTCTAGCCTATTGAAGGAAGGATTGTAAGGTTGCTCCTACCTGTAAAGGAGTGTTATAGTGGAATCCTTAGGGGGTGTTGCCTAAGGCGAGGACGTATGCGGGTATAGCCAAACCTCGTAAAAACTCGGTCTCACTCTCTTTCCCTAAACTCTCTTCAATTTTCTACACACATATAATTGCATGGTTGTTTATTTCAAATCTATAAATTGTGTGGATTGGATATTAAATAAACCGAAAATTAATTGGACTTTGGGATTGCAGAAACCAAACGGGAGTACGTTGGTTGATCAATACTTATTGCGGAAACCATAAGGGAATACGTTGATTGAATTAACACCCAAGACGCATTAATTGAAAGTTTATTTAAATTCTGAGTTTTTGGAAGAGTGTTGGAAATTTCAAGTGTGCTTTATTAAATCTATTAACATAGGGCTTTTATCAAACTCTACTTTGAGTTATTCAATTGCTGAATCATGGAAGCTTTGCTGAATTCATTCTATAGTGTGAATCTTGTTTTGATTAAATTGTTGAGTGGATTGGAATATTCAAAAGCTAAAAGTATTATATTGTGAATCATTGGTTTGTGTTGATTGAATCAATTTATTGGTTAGATGTTGATTAAAATTGCTGCAAAATTAAGTTGACATACTCATTCATAGAGGCTTAAAATTTGAATTCAATTTTCAACTAGTCTAGTGATTAAAACTTAAACATTACATTTGTGATTATTGAAAGGTTGAGATTGAATTTATAAAAAGAGTTAAAAGAAACTTTTAAAACCCAATTCACCCCCCATCTTGGGACTACACCTTAGTTTTCAGATTTGATTAGGCTCCTTTTATCTTTGTCATATAATCCCCTCGCATTCCAGGAAATGAGTTTCCTTATCATGGTTTAGTAGTGCAAAACCAACTATTGATTGTCTCCACCAAATTTGTCCAACCTCCCAATTTCTCATAATTAATTGCACATTCCACGCATTTTGGCTCTCCGTTTGTGTCTAGTTTCTTATCGCTGCCCATAGGTTCTCAAAGCTAAGCTGCACCTCCTTTCTTCTCTTCTTCTCAATCTCTTCAAACAATTTCAAAGCCCTATCTTCAAAGCCATCGAAAGACACGCCAATGGCTTTATTGATCATTTTCATTTTCCTTAACACCCACTTGGAGACATGCTCCTTAAAAAGTGTGCTTTCCGGGTCTAAATCTTTCAACATTTCAAACTTGGGATTGTCCTAGGTAATTGGGGCTGGATTGAAGGGCCTCCGGGTGGTTAGAAGGAGTTGGAATTAAGGATAAACAAAGGCATCAGCCTACAATAATGGAGACTCTAGATTTGGTTCATTCTCGGCTTCTCTGGTAGAAAAGGCCTGGGAGTGAGGCTCAATTGCAGGGTTTAACCTGAAGAAAGAAAACTTTACAGCTGCCATGGATGGACCTTGGTGGGAAGTAAAGGGGCTGTAAGAAAAAGGTTGGTTGTGGGGGGGATTTATGGGATTAGGGAGGCCAAAGAGGAGATCCCCCTCAAATAGGGTGCCTCTGCTCACCTTCAGTTCTGTCCCAAGCTGAACAACAGAGGAAAAAATTTAGATTTGCCCAGATCAATCTTGTTTTTCTCGACACTGTTCACAAGATACAAACAGCTTCCACACTCCAAGAAATTCATGAGGCTGATCAGTTTTCAGGATCAAAATAAAAAGTTCTCCACAGCAAGGACAAGTGCAATGAGTACAAGTCTGTGCTGTAATTGGCTTCAACAAGGTCCCAGGGGCTGCAATAAGAGGTGAGGTTTTCAAAACCTCCCATCTCGAGGAGGGGGGCAAGGGTCTACATTGTTAGCTAGAAAGGGGCATCCAGAAAAAGGGTCGAAGCAAGCGCCATCTGGGTTCAATAACTACATTCAAGATTTTGAGCCACCCTTTCAAATCGAATCCCTCCAGGAAGACCAAATGCCTCCAGTCTCTGCCATTGATTTCCAAGAGGGAGATGAACTTGCCATGTATATTCGATTTTAGTTGGAGCGACAATGTTTTATCCTTGTTTCGCATTCTACAGAACCACAAGGGCAAGAGAGGGCCTCTTCTCGAGCTCCAAAAATCTTCCCAAGCTCATAGCAACCAAGCAAGCTCCTCCAAGTCAAGAAAGATAGACGTGCAACGACTATTCCCAAGTTTTGTGATTCTCAAGAAGTTGGTTTCCTCTCCTTCGATGGCTAAATTGAAAGTCTTTCTCCCAATCCACACCTAGAGCTTCATACCTGCCATGGGCGAAGGCACGAATGGGGGTTGCTAGGAACGAAAGTCAAAGCTGCGCAGGGGATAGGCGACACAAGGGGTTTAGGGTTTGCAAAGGGTGCATAAAGGGTTTAGGTTGCCAGCATCGAGAGAAATAGAAGGCAAAGGAAAGGAGGAGAGGAGAAGAAGAGCAGGGGGGCTTGAGGTTTAAAGGTACCTCCAATCGTCACGAGAGGGAGGAGCCCATCATTGCAAACCAAGAAGGTGGGGATGACAAGGGGAAATGATTGATGGAAGCATCGCGAGGCTCTTTTTCACTACTCACTGTTGAACTAAGAAGCAAAGATGTTAAAGAGAATATTTTTATTAAAAAAAAAAATAGTGACAACAATGGCAAGATTTTAGGCTAAAATCAAGACACGGGAAAAATAAAATCCAAAAAACAAAAAGAAACTAAGAAGAAAAGTTGTTAGAGAGAAAACTTAAAAAAAAAAAAAAACAGTGACAATAGTGACTAAAGTTTTAGGCTAAAATCAAGTCATGAGGGGAAAAAAATTTGAAAATCAAAGAAATTGAAAAGCAAGATGTAAAAGGAAGATTAAACAAAAATAGTGGCAAAATTGTCTATGGTGATAAGGGTGTCAATAACCATGCCTTAGTATTCATATACAATTCACTTTTTCGTAATATGTGTACCACTTTCAACTATGCCTTGCATTTATGACATTAACATAATTTCTACCACCAATAAAATAAAAGTACAAATGCCTTCAAGCAGATAGGATCTGACTAAAACCTGTGAGCCTCGAAAAGTTTCTCATCCTTTCCCTCATTTATGTAATTCATTGCAAGCAATCGATTCTGCAAGAAATGGTCAAAAAAATACTGATAAGAGAAAACTATCAAATTAAAATTCAAAAACTATGAAATAAAGAATAATTCCAGCAAACATTCAAAACGGGCATCTCTTTCTATAAAAAGAATTGTTGATTCCCAAAAAACCCCAATTTACAGCTTTATCATATTCCCCAACATTGATTAGTTTTTTTTATTCCATAAATGCAATTGCTGATTTCCAAATACCCCAACTTTCAACTTTCAACATTGATTAATTTACAAATTTATCCCAAAACATCAATAAAAATCGAAAGGAAAAACATGTTATTGCCATCAAATCCTATTTTTGCCAGACATGCACCACATATTGTCTCACATTCCAAACCTACCACTATGCATGTGACATGGCTCAAACTACATAGTTTTAGAATTGAGGCATGAACAGTTAAAAAACCAATCCCTCTTCATTCTTAACACTTTCAATCTGTCCCTTGTACGTAAAAACATATGCATTGACACATACATGCGAATATGTTAAAAGTCTGTATTAGGTGAATAGGTGGATAATTTTTCATTAAATTTATTTTGGTTGAGATCAGACTTTCAAATTTAACTACACACACACACACACACACACACACACGTGTGTAAGCATCTGTTGTGAACGTGTGTTTGTGTACATACATACGTCCATACATATATACATGCACACATATATTTGTATGTAAGTATGTTCATGTGTGTAGCCTAACCCATCAAAACTAGAAACATATAAAAATTAAAAAAAAAAGAAAACTATTTCTTGCACTCTGCCTATATGAACGTGTGTTTGTGTACATAAATACATCCATACATATATACATGCATACATATATATATATATATATATATATATATATATGTATGTATGTAAGTATGTTCATGCGTGTGCATGTATGTAGCCTAACCCATCAAAACTAGAAATAAATAAAAATTCAAAAAAAAATTTATTTCTTGCACTCTGCCTATATGAACTCACTGGTGTTGAATATCATTCAGATAAAAGGAGGAACTATCAGTCACAGATTCTAGATTCTTTGGGGAGTATTTTTGCAATTATTTCTTCTTTTTTTTGGCTTTTTTATCCATGAAAACATGTCCTTGCCCTTCATTGTTCTTTTTGGAAGGCCACAGTCCCTACAGAAATTAAGGTTTTTCTTGTTTACTTGTTCTTAATAGAGTTAACACTAACAATTTGTTGCAGAGTAGACTTCTGAGGCTTTATCTCCAGATATGTGTACCTTATGTTTTGACAGTTCAGAATCTGTTTCTCTCATTCTCCTTTCCTTGGAGGGTTTGGACTAAGTTGCTTGGGTTGTTCGGAGAGTGTTGAGTTTGTTGGCTATTTCATTTACAGGATACAATAGGAGTATAGATGGATCAGCTTTGTGAAGGTGTGGGTCTTTCGCTATTTTGTGGAATATATGGCTGAAACAGAATGCTCGTATCCTTGGGGAAGAATATTTCTAGGTCTATGCTGGAAAAGGATTCATAAGATTGCTTTGTTGTGGGCTTCTGCAGCTGGTTGTTTCAGAGGGATGTTTTTTTCTTTTCAGATTTATAAAATGATTGGCTAGCAGTCTTGTTATGAAATTTTTTCTTCTTCTTTGTTCTCATCTATTCTAAGGAGGATTTCTTATGCTCCTTATCCTACATTATTTTTTCTTCAATGAAATATTTCCTCTTCTATCAAAAAAATATACATATCATTCAGATAAAATGATGACTGATGTCTAATTGCCGCATTTTCAGAAGTTTATGCTCGATATATATTGAAATCCCTCCACTTTCAGAATTTCAATAATTTCACCAGCTGACATCCCTGAATGAAAACAGTATAATCAGACAATTATGATTATGACAAGAAAATAACAAGAGAGCAGCATGCCCAGATTCCAGACTGGGATGACAATACCTGGCCTGCATTGCGGGAATCAGGATCAATCTTAAGACATTGCTCGTATTCTTCGATAGCCAAAGATATACTACCAGCATCTCTGTAAAGAACCCCTGCATAAGAAAGATTTCAAGAGATGAATTAAGTACATAAACTTAAAAAAAAAAGGGAAACGAAAAGGAGGTAGAAAATGTTGCCCTTGGGAGAAGTTTAAAAGGAAAGAAAAAAAAGGAATGACAACTGATATACCTTAAACTAAAATAATAAATACATTTAGAAATTCAGAAATGTTTTCTCATCAGTAAACTCCAGAACTCCAAAATAATTATGACACCATCCAAGGAAAAGGAGAACCTCAATAGCAATGTTTTGAGCGAACAACTTCAACCATGAACACATACAAATGAATCAGACAACTTCAAGAACCCTATTTTAAATCTCAATGTACTAAAACTTGCAAGGAGATGGAACTGTCAAACTTCTCTAAAAGAGGTTCTACCCAATTTGCCATAGAAAAATTTCAATTGACATAGAATTCAGTATATGCAGCAGCAGTTCCTTCCACAGAAAATTAAAGTTGATACAGTCAACATCTGCTGACACCCTGTCAGCAAAAACCTGAGGCTATGGCACTAATAAAACTAATTTTCTAAAATGTTTCCAGTCTGTTTCTTAATCCATTTGTAAAAATCACACACAATGAAGGATTGAACACCAAATGCACAAGGCTCCCACACCATGTCATGGCTCTGGGAAGGATGTGGTAATCTTCTTTTACACTTTACACAGGTGATTTGAGGAGCTTTGCTGGACTGGGGTCCATTGGAATCAGCTGACACAAGGGATCAGAGCATTATGCAAGGTGTGGTTCCAGATGCAAGGTAAAGAATAAGGCTTCATGGGATGCTATACCTCTTGCTCTGTTCTGGAGGAAAAGGAATACTACAGCTTTTGAAAGAAAGAAAATTCGGTGGAAAAGCTTAAATGAAGTGGATAACTGTAGTTGCAACAGTAACAATTTGTAATTCTTTGCTTGTTTTGTCGACCTTATTTTGGTGGTGTCTGAAAGTGTTTGTGCAAGGGTGACTCACCCCTTGGAGTCACTTTTACAAAAAACGAACATGTTTACTCATCAAAAAACTGGGGCTGCCTCACATCCACAATTAATGAAGCTGATTTCATTATCTAAATTTCTAGATTTCGGTGTAGCACAATTACCACTTGGCCACAGGTCACCCTCTAAGAGAGAGAAAGTAGGAAACATCAAAGGCCAGAACATATGCAGTTCACTTTGCTTCAATGAGGTGTATTAGATTATCTCCTAAATGCTTCCTCCATAAGGCATAAACTACAGTATCAACATCAGGTAGACTGGAAAGAGAATCATATTCTTAACATTCAAGCAGATGTTGATTCTTAATGCTTTCACAAACATGAATTCATAGTTCACCAATTAAAAACAAAATAAAACAAAACAAATGAGTTACATGAAATTTTATAAAAACAAGTATAGTTTTCAATTGAACATACAGACATTTATCAGGAACTTGTTGCCCATTCTAGATGAATGATGTTATAACTGAATGTTGATTACTTCAAGCAAACACCAAAATGAGTTTGGAAGCCAAAGCAAGGTGGGGGCTTACTGAGTTCGGAGGTTAAAGCAAGGTGGGGGCTTACTGTTTCATGCTATCTTCCATTTGGACACCCATTTCAGAAGTAATTGCACAGGAATGTTCAAAATTTGTTTAATTGCTAAGTGTTTCATTTTACATTCCATATCAAAGTTTTTGCGAACTCATCAAAGAAGACATGGATAACTACTACACCAAATGTTCAAAAAATTTTGAATGTTAAATTAAGACAGGTTGATGCAGGACCATCCACATCCTATAGGCAGCCCATTCAATGCACATGTTTTAGGCATACGTTTAAGAAGGTTTAGGGAATTGTGTTTATATTAGGACCTCTTTGTATTATTTAGTGACTATCTTTGGTATTTTGTAATTACGTGTTACATTGGAGTTGTTTCGGTAATATGTGTTAGTAGTACTGGTGCAATAAGTGTTGGACATGCAAGTAGATGTACAGTTATAACTATTTAAATTTCCACGAAATTGTTGAAATTTCTGTCGAAATTTCTGGTTTCTGTCACCATTGAAATTGAAATGGCAATCAATTTTCGCCTTGCATAATTTCCGTCGAAATATCAACAAATCATCCAAAATTTATTGAAATTTCTAAATTTTAGCGAAACTTGTCGAAATTTTAACTATACAATGAAATTTCCTTGGAATTCAAATGAGACATTTAAGAGTGAAGTGAAATTTCTCTTTTAATTTATTTTATTAATTTTTATCGAAACAAATGATTATTACAAGTGCTTTTGAAATTATATGAAAAAATAAACTTACAACAACATTTTATTTAACCATTCATGTCTAAATTATCATCATTTGTATAGTAAATAATATTTAAATGATTCATGAATTTGATTTGTATTAACAGAATATACATTATCTTACAAATATGTTTGATACACATACTATATTGCAACTTTTCCACCTCATACACAACGTAGATGTATTTAACTTGTAATATATTAGTCCTAAAACTTACATTATTATGCCTATTAATCATTTCTAAAGTTTCACAAAGAATTTCATGCTCTACTACTGACTCCGTTATTTTTTCAAATTGAAATTGATATTGAAATTAACATCGATATTTCTTTACTTTTGGAGCTTCGAAATATGATTCGAAATCAAAATTTAAGACCATGACTACTTGTTACCCAAAGCGTTTGTACTCTTTTCCGACCACCTTGATTTGTGATACCTATTCTTGCAAAAGAAGTTGAGTGCGAAGCATGCTGGTTGTTAAGAGTTCCTCAACGAGTACACCTTTGTTCTTAAGCATCGTTCTCCTGTTGAGAATAAAGTGGTTGATGGTTTTAGCAGCGTAGCAATTATTTTCCATATTTTGAGAGCCAAGGTCATTAAGTTTAATCGTTTGATTTTTGAGTACTCATCCTGATTTTGGGCTTATCTTTTCAGGAGGTGAGTGAGGGACATCATAGAGTTTCTGTAGATTTCATCATCCATGAGGGATACCTGTTTAGAGGTACCAGGTTATATGCATTCCCTGTACTTCTATTAGAGATCTTTTAGCTTGGAAATTCCCTGCCAGAGGATTAGCTGGACACCTAAGGAGGGATAAAAGCATTGCCTTAGTTGAGGATAGGTTTTATTGACCTTCCTTAAAGAAGGATGTTGCCAGTATAGTGTCTCAGTGTCGCATATGTGAGTTAGCCAATCTATGAGACACAACACTAGTCTTTATATCGCCACATGTATCTTGGAGAGACGCAAGTATGGCTTTTGTTTTTGGACTCCCCAAAACAATCCAAGGACACGATTCCATATTTGTTATTCTTGATAGATTCTCCAAGATGGCACATTTTATTCCATGTAATAAGATTTATGATGCATCTCGTGTAGCCAAATTGTTCTTTAGAGAGGTCATCAAATTGCATGGGTTTCCAACCTCCATTTTGCTAAGAATAATTTTGTGAACAGGTCCACGGGTCAGCGTCTTTTTTACTGTATTCAGTTACAAACCCTATCCACCCATTGATCTTGCTTTTTTGCCACTAAATGCCCATACTCCGAAGCCTGTTAAGTCTTTGGTTCATAACATTCACGAGTGGCATGCTGAGATTAGGCGCAAACTTGCCATGAGAAATATGGATTATAAACTTGCTATAAATGTGCATCTTAGAGCTAAGAGTTTAATATAGGTGTTGGTGTCATTGTTCGCACTAGACCTGAACGCTACCCTAGAAATTCATTTCAAAAACTTCATGCTCATGCCATTGGCCTGTTCCCCATCTTTAAGAAACTTGGACCTAATGCACTTTTGAGCATCTTGCTTTGCCATTTGGTGCTCATGCAAGTTCAGCAGCTCCTCAGCCTCCCCCTATTCTCAATTGAAAGAGATAGTGGAGCCTATCTTGGATGATGAGTTCATGACATCTCCTCATAGTGGATTTTGTGGCTACTTTGTTCAGGGGAGAGGTCTTCCTGAGTTGGATGCTACATGGCCTACCGAGGATGATGTCTGTGATAGCACTCCTAATTTGCTAGTCATATTTGCAGTCCCACTCTTCGAAGAAGAGTCCCTTTCATCAGGGGGAGTATCATGGAGGACCATCTACATCCTATAGGTTGCCCATTCAGCACACATAATTTAGGCGTAGGTTTAAGAAGGTTTAGGAAATTGTGTTTGTTTTAGGACCTCCTTCTCTTATTTAGTGACTATCTTTGGTATTTTTGTAACTATACATTTTGTTAGGGTTATTTTGTAAAGTGTTAGTAGTACTAGTGCTGTAAGTGCTGGACATGCAAGTTGATGTACAGTTTTCTCTTTTCTTCTCTCTCCCCTAATTTTCTCACTATTTCTGAACTCTAGTACTCATACTACAGGTGTAGGACTTCTCTGTGTGGATGCAGCACAGGAGGCTATTCTTGCAGCAGGTAAGTTGGAAAAGAGAGGTTTAACTGTTGGGGTTGGAGCCTCTCATGCAAAGATAATGGTGAAAGCTTAAGCCACATTTTTCTCCACTGGATGACAGGAGGGTTTTTGGCTTTGTCGTGGAAGCTGTTTGGTCTAATTAGATGATGCCTCAGTTTGCAAAGGCACTGCTACTTTATAGGTGTTGGGAGGGGCAGAAGAGTGAAAGACACCATTGAATCACAGCCCAATGGTTTTTAATGCGACCAGTCTTTGGAGGTAGAAACAGGAAGGCTTTTGCTTTGCAGGAATATAGGTTTCCACTAGCAGTTTTAACAGCTCCTCTATGTTCTTGCCCTTTTTGTGGCTTCCAGATAGAAATACACAGATCTTTAATATGTGGATTTAGTTGTATAATTCTTTTTCTTGATATTTTAATTCATTTACTTGCATATTCCACATGCACAGAGCATTCCTCCCCCCCACCCCACGCCACCATGGTTGGCACTTTTTCATGGATAACAGATGTTTGCCCAACAAAAGGAGTTTAGCATGTAAAATTATCCAACCATGATATATCTACCATCTTTTAGATCTTGTAATTCATGCAGAAGATACGAGATAAATAGGACACCCTATTATAGAAGCAGTATAACAATAAAAGTGCATTTGAAACAGAAAAAAAAATTAATTTAAATAACTGACCATCAAGATCACATAATTGTTACTCCCATCGACAAAAGAAACAATCAGCAAAATGCAAATGCTCTTACAGAAATCTCAGCATTAAAGGCAATTTGTGAAACATGAACAAAAGAATGGAGTGAGACCCAATTGTATCTAAGCATGAGTGTTTTTTTGGGCGCACACCTCCTCCTTCCCCCACCCCGGCTCTGTGTGTGTGTGTGCGTGCGTGTGTGTGTGTGTGTGTGTGTGTGAGAGAGAGAGAGAGAGAGAGTTTCTGAATACCAAATTCAGTATTACAGTCACACACGAACACACAATGACACCATTTCTGGCAGTGACATTTGCAAAAATCAGCAAATTGCACATTAATATTGAGATGTATCACCCATGTTAACATCCCCAACATTAGATAGGGTGGATGCAAATGTTTTTTGCACACATGCACATATATGCCTACACAAGATGCACATGCATGTGCACACCCACACAAGCACACACATAGAGGGAGAAAGTATTATAAATAGTGATGAAGATGATATGGCTTAGACCTATGGGATGCCAGCAGTGACTTCCATATCTGCAACAGTGATATTTCAAATGGAATATCTTCAAAATAATGACCAAGATCAAATGATATGTTGAAATATTCTCATGTTGCATCCACTCCAAATGAAGGAATAAAGAAGAAAACCACATCCCCCAGCAAATAGGTTGATAAGTCATGCAACAAACTATGTGTCCACATTCATGTGTTTCACTTATGGTCATTCCAGAACATTGTCATAAATTTCTAATCAAAATTTTTTAAACCAAAGATTTATAGAGCATACTATTCAATCAACCCATATTCCAAAAAATAATTGGGCAAGAAAATCCTACACCAATGCACCAATATATGAAACTTTGCTTGAGAAGGTCACTCTTGACCAAGCATGGTTTTAAAAAAACTGGACCGATGACCAACCCAATGAAGCCACTAGGTCGGTCGAACCAGTGGGTCAACCCAGCAGTTGAACCGGTTATTTATATTATAAAGAGGATTTAATGGTGATGATGATTATATTAATTATTATTAGCTAGCAATAGTTAATATAAAGTAAGTTTGAGAGATTGTTTGACCTAATTAAAGTTTACTTTAAATTTGTGTTTACAAATGAATTTCATGCTTCATATATATGAATTCGTATGCACTTGAATAAAACTAAATACAAATTTTATGTTACATTTTCTTTTCCAAATTTAAAAATTCTAAATTCAAGATTTTAAACATAGTAATGATATTACTTGATTCATTTCAAAAGAATTTTTCCATAAAATAGTTTATGCATATGTATGTCTTTACATATATACAATAGTTTTATATTATATACATAATTATATATATAATATATAATATACACAGTCCACAAGGAATAGTCAATATTACAAGATCGTACAATGGGAAAACAAATTTAAAAAGTCTAAAGAGTTCTAACAAATTGAAAATTTCTGTTTTCACTCATCATATTTTGTTTAAATCACGTAGTACAAAAGGTATAAGAACATTTTATTTGATTAAAAAAAAATTGTATCAAGCTAGGAAAAGAAATTAGAATCTAAAAGAGAGGTCAAGAAATCCTTAATAAAATATGAAAACATAAAAGAAAAACAAAAAAAAAAAACCAGCTGAAAGAACTATATAAGAAAGTCCCTCTATTCGTTAGATTAAAAAAAAAAAAAAGGAACGTATATTAGATTGAGAAAGAGAAGTTGCATCCAAAGGGAACAGGAGTCCTTAAAAAAACAAAAAAATACACTTACCCAAGAAAACCTCTTTTCATCCCATTCCATCATAATTCACCGAGCACTTCAAGTTTGCTAACTCCCTTGGACCCTTCTTCACTTTGTTTTCACCCCCAATCAAACCGCACTTCATTTCCTCCCGGATCACACATCTTTAAATCCAACTTATCCATAAGATCTTGAACTTGTAATCCTTCCTAGGAATCTCCTCCACTGCTATAGGTAGAATTCCATTCTTCAAATGCAGTTTATTAACCAAGCCATTGTTTTAAAAAATAGAAACCCCCTCCAATCCTTCCAATGGGGATGGATGTACATATGATAAATACCCAAGTACATCACAGGAATAAATAAAAATGTCCAAATTGTTACCATATCTCAACCAAAAGACACCCCCCATCGCAATCAAACTCACTAATCTCATTGCTATCATTATTTGGAAAGCGCCCCCCCCCCCTCGGGGGCCAATTTCTTAGCCTTATTTCCTCTGCTAGCTCCATCACTAGATATATTCTTCATCTTAGCATGTATATCTTCCACAATACATAACTCTTCATGCAACTTCTTCATTTCCGCACCCGTTAGAGCAGCCTTCGATGAGCATAAACCTAAGGACCTTAGATTTTTCAGACTTAAAACCTGAAACATCAGGTTTCCTCCCCAAACCAACTTCTTCTCTATTATTCTTGGCAACACCAGCCTCTAATCACTCTGCAAAACTAGGATCATCAACCAATCTGAAGCTTGTTTTTATCATCATTTTCACCACGAGCCCTTAACCTCTTTAAATCATTCCCTCAATAATTAAGTGAACACTGCAGGTCATCTAATTACTGCTACCCCTTCTGTTAATGGTTATTCGGTCATTTATCATTATTACTATGTGTTAGGGTTATGTTTGTAAGTGTGAGTTAGTAAGGGTATTATGGTCACTGGCATTGTATTTGACACAATATAAATAAAGGGCGAGGCCTATCATTAAGGTTAGATCTTCCATTTTACCCATTTATTCAACATGGTATCAGAGCAAGATCCGACCTAAACCATAATTGCATGACCGCTGCTAAATCAAACCCTAAACATCATAATACCATGCAACCTGCTGTTGTAGAAGATCACCAGCATCAACAAACTCCAGGAGCAGGAACAGGGGTTGCTGGAAAAAGCTGCAGTCTCTAGAAAAATCATGGATGCTGCTGTCCTCTTTGACACCTTAAAAAGACCATAAAGCTAGCATCGCAGGAATGATTGTTTGCTAACGCCCGAAGCTGTTGGTCAATGTTTGCCGAGTTCATTGAGGCCTGAGACAGTGGTGTTGCTGTGTTCTTGATTCTTTTTTTTCATCTTGTTCATTACGTGCTCGTGGTTTGCTCCAGTTGTCGAGCGTTGTGTTCGCTTGGTGTCCATGAATTCCAGTGGGATGTTGTTTGTTGTGTATTTCTGATTTGCTACTGTATAGAGGCTGTTTGGTGATGTTAGAGTTGTGTGTTAGTTTCTTGGGGCTGTGTCTAAGTCTCTTGGAGCAGTGTCAGCGTTTATACATTGATTTTGTAGGGCTGTGGCAGTGCAATGTCCAATTGCTGGTGACTCGACCGTGGTTGAATCAGCGGTTGACTCGTTTGGGTGTTTTTCTGTTGGTCCAAAATTTCACTTGTGTTTGATTCGGTTAGTCCAGAATTTCACTTTTGGAACTGTTGGTCCAAAATTTCACTTGTGTTTGATTCAGTTGGTCCAGAATTTCACTTTTGGAATCCCATGAGCATTTGTTCGCTGTGTATTTCTAATTTGCAGCTGTATCAAGGTTGTGTGTGTGTCAAGATGCTGTCCTCAAATCCCAAGTGTGTTTCCATCACCATGCATTTGTTCAAATGAACAACATACTATAACTATCTTAGAGGAAGAGTACTCAAGGTTCCCAATAAGCATCTCATCAAATTGCATCTTTTGCTCAGAAACTTAATCCTACAATTTGTTTGTCATATCTAGTATCTCTACCACTAGTTCTTGGATTATCAACTTTCTTGCTACTAACCATATGACAAGTGTAGCCAACTTCTGTTCTGCCCCCCAGTATCCTAAAAATCTACCTCAAGTTACCCTTGCTGATGGGTCCGAAACTACTTATAAGGGGATAGGAACAATAAATCCTACTCCCTCCATCTCTCTTTCTTCTGTTTTGTACATTCCTAAGTCCCCTTTCAATCTCATATCAGTAAGCAAGCTTACAAAGGCACTAGTTTATTCTATAACCTTCTTCCCTGATTCTGTGGTTACTCAAGATTTGAAAACGAGGAAGGCAATTAGACACAGGATGTGAGGCTCATGGACTTTACTACTTTGAGTTGCTTTCTTCTCCCATTGCCTGCACAGCCGCTGCTACACTGCTTCAAATCCATTGTTGCCTTGGTCATCCGTCCGTGGACAAATTGAAACAGCTAGTTCCTACCTTGAGTACTGTGTCTAGTCTTGAGTGTAAGTCTTGTCAGCTAGGAAAACATCATTGTGTTCCCTTTGCTTCCCAAGTCAACAAACGGGCAAATAGTCCTTTTATGCTCATCCATTCTGATGTATGGGGTCCTAGTCTTGTCACGTTGAAATTGGTGTTTTGGTATTTTGTTACCTTTGTTGATGACTACTCCAAGATGACTTTGTTGTATTTAATGAAAGATCATTTTAAATTGTTTAATATCTTTTGTGCCTTCTATTCTCAAATAAAGATTCAGCTTGATATAGCAGTCGAGATACTTCATAGTGATCATGTTAAGGAGTACTTCAGCACCCAATTCATACCTATATAACTAATTATGGTATTGATCCATCAATCATCTTGTGCCCACACTCCACAACAACATGGAGTCGCAGAATAGGAAAAATAGACATATTCTTGAAGTCACTCATATCCTATTGTATCAAATGAATGTTCCCAAATTTTTGGAGTTATGTCATGCTCACTTCTTGCTCTCTAATTAATAAAATGTCATCCTATGTCCTTGGTGGTAAAATCCCATTTCAATTATATTCCCTAAGGCTCCTTTGTTCTCCCTTCCTCCTCCTATATTTGGTTGTGTGTCTTTTGTCCATCACTTAACTCCAGGAACGATAAGTCGGATCCTTGCACCATCAAAGATTTTTCCTAGGGTATTTCTATACTCAAAAGAAATATTGATGTTATAGCCCTACTTTACATCGATTCTTTTGTCTCTATTGATGCCACCTTTTTTGAGTCTACATCATACTACTCAGATTCCTTGAGTTCTATTTACCTTAATGAGTCCCTTCCTCTACCTTGCCTTCCAAATCCTAACCTAATATCTGTGGCCAATCCTCTTACATCTTCATCTAGTTTGAGTCCTACTCACTGCTTGGATCATCCTAATTTGCAAGTATACACATGAAAACTCAAGGGAGGAGAGCCTTCTCTAGCTTCCACTTCTACACCTTTAGTTCCCTCGTCAGATGATCCCATTTCCCAAGATGTTGATCCTCCCATTGTTGTTCGAAAAGGACACCATAGTTGTACTCAACATCCAATCTTTAATTTTGTTTGTTATGATTTCTTGTCACCCTCATATTATTGTTTTGTTACTTTGTCTTCTCTTTCTACCCCAAAATCTATTTCTAAAGCCCTAACCCATTATGGGTGGAGCAATGCAATGACTGAAGAGATGCATGCACTAAAATATAGTGATACTTGGGAGTTGGTACGTCTATCTCCCAATAAGTCTATGGTTAGCTGTCGTTGGGTGTATACTGTGAAGGTCAATCCAGATGGTTCCGCAGCTCGATTGAAAGCTTGTTGGTTGCTAAGGGATATACTAAAGTGTATGGTTTGGATTGTTCAGACACATTCTCTCCTATCACTGAACTTGCTTCAATACGTTTGTTCATCTCCTTAGCCACTACTTGTCATGGGCCTATACATCAGTTAGATGTAAAGAATGATTTCCCAGATGGTGATCTTCAAGAGGAGGTCTTTATAGAGCAACCACCTGAGTTTGTAGCTTAGGGGGAGTCAGGCTTAGTGTGTCGGTTCAAGAAATCATTATAAGGTTTAAAACAACCTCCAAGAGCATGGTTTGGTTGATTCAATGCTAATATACTAGAGTTTGGCCTCCAACAATGTGCAACAACTCACTCTATGTTTTATCTTTATACTCCATCTACCAGGATATTGTTTATTGTGTATGTGGATAACATTGTGATCACTACAAATGATGAAGGCATCCAAGATCTAAAGCATTTCCTACAAACTAAAATTCAAACAAAGGATTTAGGACCATTGAAGTACTTCTTGGGTATAAAAGTATCAAGTCTCGTATAAGAACAATCTTGTCACGAAAAAAGTATGTTCTTGATCTTTTAGATAAGACTGGGCTTTTGGGATCAAAACCTGTTGATACACCCATGGATCTAAAAGTAAGTTAGTGCTAGATATGGGTGATTTGTTGCCTAACCCTTGAAGACTTGTTGGAAAGTCGAATTATCTCATAGTCACTCAACCAAATATATCTTTTGCAACAAGTGTTGTGCGTAAGTTCCTCAATTCATTGAGAACAAGTCACTAGGATGCAGTAATATTTTGATACATCTCAAAGGTGCACCAGAGAGAAATTTCTTATATCAGTATTGGGGTCAACACTCATATTCACGGATATACAAATGTAGATTGAGTCAAATTGCCTTTCGACCAAAGATCCACAACTAGTTCTATATCTTTGTTGGTGGTAATTTGGTTTCTTGGAAGAGTAAGAAACAAATTGTGGTGGCTAAATCGAGTGCTAAGTTTGGGTATAGGGCTATGGCTCCACTACATGTGAACTAGTTTGGTTGAAGAACATGTTGGAAGAAATGTGTATTCAACATTCTCGACCTATGAAGTTGATGTGTTATAATCGATTTGCCATCTATATTGCCTCCAACCCAGACTTCCATAACGGACAAAGCATATTGAAGTTGATTGTCACTTTGTTCAAGAGAAACTTGCACAAAAGCTCATTACAACCACTAGTGTGAAGTTTGATTTTCAGCTTTCTGATTTGTTCACTAAATTCTTGGGAGGTGCTCGTGTGAAATTCATTTGTAATAAGCAAGGAGCATATGATATATATGCTCCAACTTGAAGGGAAGTGTTAATGGTTATTTGGTCATTTAGCATTATTAGTTTGTGTTAAGAGTTATGTTAGTAAGTGTGAGTTAGTAAGGGTATTATGGTCATCGGTATTGTATTTGACATATATTATAAATAAAGGGAGAGACCTATCATCAAGGTTAGGTCTTCCATTTTACCCAATGATTCAACAACTTCATCTTTCTTTTACCACCATCCGAATGAAGCTCATTACCTCTAAAGGATCATAAGCACCTTGCTTGGATTCAAAACCTTTTTCCATATCCAAACCTGCCCACCAGCCGTCTAATGATCATCTAGGTAAACATTTCAAGAAAACCACCAATGTCAAGCCAACAAAAAAAATCAATTATTATTTCCATAAAGGACATCACCAGGTTATAAGGCTCCCCGCTTTCCAAGGGTAGGGGGAGGGTCGTCACAGTGTACGCAGCCTTACCTCTGCTTTTATGCAGAGAGGTTGTTTCCTTAAACTCGAACCCGTGATCAACCGGTCACAAAGAAGCAACGTTAGCGTTGATCCAAGGCCCACCCTCATTAATATTGTTTCCATAAGAAATATAAATACAAATAGTTAAAGTTCATTTTACAATGGCACACCCAGTGCAGAAGGCTCCCATGCCATGGAGTGTTTGGGGAAGCCAAGACGCACAGAGTCTTAACTGCTTTGGAGACTCTTTTCATGTTAAATATCATTATACCCATATCAAAATAAACTCCAACTAATGAAATACAAATAATTCAATTCTAAACAATTATTATGTTGTGCCAAATATTTTGAATTTTTTTTAGAATTTTGGTGACTACCTACATAGTACATATACTCTATTTGAACTCAGCATGCCTCATTTACATTTTATCATTCTCATATGGTAAAATTTTGTTGCATGTTAATCTTGACCAGTAAAAAGATTAAAATGACATTTAGAATTGAAGAGTCATTTCACTTTACTTGCTTATTCCCTTCTCCAGGAATCTATGCTCATTGTCAAAACAACAAGCAGCCTAACAATCAGTTCTTCACTCATTCCTCTGCACTCTTTAAATTATGAAATTTATGAGCTTCATGTAAGAATTATTTATGTTCCAAGGGGCAAAGTTCAGATTCCACTGTCTCAGATTTCAAAGTTGGGTATTCCTTCGCACATTTGGGGAGAGTGATAAAGTCCTGTCAACCATGCTTTCTCAACAGCTATCATGTCTGGTCTCATGAATAAATACATAAATTAATAATAAACTTTAAATGACCACACACATAAAGAGAGAGGGGGATAGACCTAAGTTATTATAAGCTTCTGCATATGTAGGATTTGCAATTATAGCTTTCTCAATCATGTTTGCAGCAGCATCCATTTTACCCTGTAATAGTACCAAAAAAGATAACTAACAGCTGTCTAAGACACAAGGTCAAATCAAATAAACAGGATTAAATAGACTCAGAACCTGGACAGTGTAAACAACCCCAAGATTGTTCAATGATTGTGAGAAGTTTGGTTTGATTGATAAAGCCAACTGCAAAATTATATCAATAACTACATTTGTAATGTTAAGCACTCCATAAGTAGAAACATAAAAAAATGCAAATGGGTTCAAATTTGCCTGATAACACTCCACTGCTTTATCAAGGTTGTCACGGTCTTTGTATATAACCCCTAAATTGTTGCAAGCTTCAGCACAATGGGGATTGAAATGGAAAGCGAGTTCATAAAAAACAATGGCCTGCACTAATAGCAGTTGTTTACTAAATCATCAAAATGTTGTATAATAGTATATAGCATGACAGATTCAAAAAGATATAGGAATATTCCAACATGACAAAATAAATGGACAAACTTAACTTTATACTTTGTCAGGCAACCAAATAATTAGGGAACATTGTGTGAGGAAAAATTTATCCACCACTTACCATGTCAAACTTTAGCATTTCACCATAAGCAACCCCCAGATTATACATGGCATCAGCATAGTGCCAATTATAATATAAAGCCTTCTTGTAATATGCCACACCTTGATTGATGTCTCCTTCCAATTTAACCTGAACAGACATATTACAGAATCGATCCTAAGAAATATGAAAATCAAATAGTTGTCCACAATTTATGTTGTTTTGTAGAATAAGGTATTAATATATCATTAGCACAAGAGGAAGTAGGCAAAAAATTAAAAATAAAAAATAAAAAAGGAAAGGAAAACAAACAAGCAAACTCCAAGATTCTACACAAACAGTCCTTTTGGAAGTCGGTCAAAGAAATCCCTCTAAATTAACCCCATGTCACCCTACAACACAAGTGATCAACAAGAAGAAGAGAACCCGAAAAATCTGGCATTATGTTCCAACCAAATACACCAAATCACTGCAAACAAATTTCTCCACAACATGGGCACCTGCTCACCTACCCAATCCTTAAGCCAAAACCCCTGAAGAAAATGAGGCGCACTATAGAGATGGAGGACAATCACATTGTTTCCCAAAACCACCAAACTTTCTATTCCATATCTCTCAGAGCAGAGCAAAAACAAAAGAGAAGCATTCTCGCCACTCTGATAACAAAACACACAAACATCAGGAGACAAATATTTATTAGGCCTTCTCTGAAGGACATCATTTATTTTAATGCACTATAGCCTTGATTTTGGATGGAACCTTGGATATTCCAAATGATGGAGTCTAATCGGAAGGAAAGAATATTAGGAACACAGTAAGATGAATTAATTTGCAAGAGAAGTACCCAGAAGAATCCAAAACCCAAGATTTAACATTCCTTGCAATTGAAAGATGAAAAGAATCAATTGCAATCATCAAAAGAATAAGATTGTTAGTCTCCCAGATATTCAAGTTACAAACAAAATGATTCCCAAGATAGTAGACCGCCTTGAGTAAAAGGAAATTAACAATGGGATCATTATGGAGACCAGATAAACAAAAACAAAAACATTAAAAAAAAATTAAAAAAAAAAAACATAAAAAGCAAAGAAGAAGGGGAGAACTTGAAAGAAAGGAGCCCCCCCAATCCAAAGGTCTTCCCAAAACTTAACCATTTTACCAACAGCAACTTTATGTCACACCCAAGGAAAGAACAAATGCAAAACCCAAGAAATGAATTTCCAAGTACTAGAATGGATAATGTTCACCCTAGCTTTAACGTCCCGCCCATTTTGGAGTCCATAATCATTACAGATAACCTTGTGCCTCAAGGAGTCAGTTTCTAAGTAAATTCATAACCACTTTCCCACAAAGATGATCTTTTTTAGACACCAAATTATCCAGGCCCAAACCTCCCTTGTATCCCATCTCACCAAGTAACCTTACTAAAACAGACAACAAAAATGCTACAAGCACTTGAATCCTCTCTCTTTCTCTCTTTCTTTCTTCATTTTTTTTCTTTTTATTTTTCTCTTTTGGGCTACAAGCATTGGAATCCTTAACTAGCATAACTAACACAAGAAAATTGGCCAAAGACACAATGGATTTAAAGTAATCCTATCCCCAAAGTAAAAAACATCTCCACCCTCCAACAACCTCCAAGAAACCTTCTCAACCATAGGATTCCAAAAAGAAAATGGAAATGGGACTACTACCCAAAGGAACCCCTAGATAAGTATATGACCAATCCGAACTTCCACACCCCGCTACCAAGGCATAATGGGAAGAAACACTAGAATTAACATGATTGTGGACGACTCTAGACAAGTTAATTCTCAAACCAAAAACGCTCTCAAAGACTCGAAACATAGGTAATGCATTAGAGAAACTGGCTACATTCTTAGACATTGCAGACAAAGGCACAAGGCACAAGGCACACCGAGGCGCAAAGGGTACTTGGAGCTGAGGCGCAAGGCGGAGGCGCATGCCTCACGAAGGTGAGGCGCACAATTATTAAAATTGTGTACAATGCATATTTGGTGGGTAATTGATATAAAAACACATCAATAGTGATATTAGAATTTAAAATGCCAAAAATATTCAATAGTAATTATGACAACCAAGTACCAAGTACCAAGTGAAACAGACATAGTTCAACATAAGTAATTACGCACGCAAGATTTCAAGCTTCAAATTAGAAATGAAATAAAATTTCCAGGGTGAAGGCCCAAAAGCATCTTCAATATCAAAAGAAAAGAGTGCAATAAAACAACAGCTAAATTCAGTAAAAAAAAAATTTAATATATTAATATGTTTCAAAAAAATGTATAGTTTGTATACTGCATTTCCAAACAAATTACAAAACAGCAGCAAAATTCAGTAAAAAACGTTATACATTAATTATAAAGTATAAACTTGCATTAAACCACATAATTAATTACACATTATATAATATTTATATAATATTATCTTAGAGGCTTAATGCAAGTTAATATTATAAGAAGCAGCCGGCAGGAGGCAGCAGAACTGAAGAAGAACTGTAAAAGAACTGAAAAAGAAGCAGAAGCAGAAGAAGAACTGAAAAAGAAAAAGAACTGAAGAAGAAGAAGAAAAAGAACTGAAAAAGAAGCAGAAGCAGAAAAAGAACTGACGAAGAAGAAGCAGAAGAACTGAAGAAGAAGCAAAAGAACTGAAAAAGAAGAAGCAGATAAAGTGAAGAAGAAGGGCTCATGACTTACTAGTTTGAAAATCAAAGCAGCCTGACGACTCACGAAGGCTCAAACCTCGATGACGAGGGCCTCCTGCTGGTTTGAAGGCACGAAGACGAAGAGCTCCTGCTGGTTGAAGGGTCGAAGACGAAAGCCTCGTGCTGGTTCGAACTTCGAAGAGTCGAAGACGAAGGGCTCCTGCTGGTTTCGTACTGCTTCAAAGGATCGATAGGTCAAAGACAAACTTCTCCTGCTGGTTTCATGCTGCTTCGAAGGGTCGAAGACGAAGGGCTAGGGCTGGTGAAGGTTGAACTGTCTAAGGCTGGATTGCTGGAAGTGGGCTGGTGCTGGTTCTGGCTACGTTTTATTTCTTAACAGCTTCAAATATTTCAAGGCGCAACTCACTGCACCTGGAGAATCAGTGCGCTTCAGTGAGCCTACCTGCGCCTCTTGAAGGTCGCCTCGCCTGAAGAAGGATGAGGCTCTAGCTTGGTCGCCTCACTGCGCCTCATGCCTAGGCATGCCTCAGGCGCGCTTTTAACTACTATGTTCTTAGATAAGAAAAGAATGGTATCATCAACAAACTGTAAAAAAGAAACAAGCCCTTCTTCAGAACCCATCTCAATCCCTGGCCCTGCACCCTTATCCACCCCTCCACCCAGCATCCAGCCCAACAAACCACACAAGAAGGATGAAAAATATAGGTGATGAAGCATCCCCTTTTCTAACCCCCCAATAAGTACTAAAACAAAGACTCGGGTTCCCACAAACTAAAACCCCAAAAAGTAGAAGAAAGGCACAAACCCCAATCCAACTTCTCCACTCGTGCCCAAACCCCTTCCTATCAAGAAACCACCAGAAAGCTCTGTCATAAGCCTTCTCAAGGTCCAATTTGAAGACAATCCCTTTTCTACCTCTCTTCTTATCATCATCCACTACCTCATAAGCCAACAAAGAAGCATCCAAGATCTGCCTACCACTGAGAAGCATTCTATGCATCAATGATTGTTAAGATAAACACCAGTATCTGAACTACAACAACAAAACCAAGCCTTAAGTCCCACTTGGTGGGATCGGCCACATGAATCCTTTTCAACCAATTTATGCGATCATGGACCATTTCTTTTGACAAATTCAGGGCTATTAAATCTTTACTCACTATCTCATTCCAAATTATTTTAGGTCTACCCTTACCCCTTCTATTGCCCGTCAAAGTAACTAACTCGCTCTTCCTCACTGGCGCACTATATGGCCTACGTTGCTAGTGCCCAAACCATATGAGTCGTCCCTCCCTTATCTTATCTTCTATAGGAGCTAACCTAACTTATTGTAAATATGTTCATTTTTTAATTTATCTTTCAATGTTATACCACTCATCCATCTAAGCATTCTCATCTCAGCAACTTTTACTTTTTGGATATTCTGTTTCTTTGCTGTCCAACATTCTGATTCATATAGCATAACTGGTCTTATAGTAGTCCGATAAAAGTTCCCTTTTAATTTTAAGGGTATTCTACAATCACAAAGCACACTAGAAGCACTTCGCCAATTTACCCAACTTGCTTTCACTCTATGCATTACATCCTCTTCAATTTCTCCTTCAGCTTGCATAATAGATCCAAGGTATCGAAATCTACAAGTGCTATTTATTTCTTCATCATCAAGTTTAACTTTATCTCCAATATTCCTCCTACTATTACTAAAATTACATTTCATATATTCTTTCTTATTTCTACTTATCCTAAAGCCTCTAGATTCTAAAGCTTCTCTCCATAATTCTAACTTAGCCTCTACTCCGTCCCTAGTTTCATCAATCAATACAATATCATCTGCAAACAATATACACCATGGAACCTCATTTTGGATACTCTTAGTCAGTTAATCCATCACTAAAGCAAAAAGATAAGGGCTCAAAGCAGATCCTTGATGTACACCTATGGTGATTGGAATTCTCTAGCCTCTCCATCTATAGTCCTTACACTAGTCATTTCTCCATCATACATATCCTTAATGACATCATTAAACCTACTACATACACCCTTTTCTTCTAAGATCCACCATAGAACTTCCCTAGGTACCCTATCATATGCTTTCTCTAAGTCAATAAACACCAGTACCCAAACTAATAGGCTTAAAATCCCTAACCTCAAGAGATTGATTTTTCTAAGGCACCAAGGTAACGAAGGTGGAATTAATGCTACTTCCTACAATCCTACTAGGCTACTACACCATTAGCAAAAAGTTCACTAAAAATTTTATGAGGTGACTCTGAAGTCTAAACCACATCCCAGCAACCCAAAATTCAAGGGGAAACCCAGCAAGCCCTCCAGAGCCTATCTTCACCCATGCCAAGAACTGCCCTCCTCACTTCTTCCTCAAACGGTCTCTCCAGCCATAAAGCATTAAATCAAGCACCAATTTAACCTTTGTATCATAGATCTATCATTATCCTCCTTTACATAAAGAGACGACCTAAAAAAATTCTGCCACCCCCCAATCCCATAAGTAACCACATGAACCTTAACAAAAGACACCTTCAACCTCCAACTCTTCAATTAAATTCTCCCTCCTCCTACCATTAGCAAACCTATGAATAACCCTATTTTTGCATTCCCCTTCCTGCATATATTTTAATCTAGTTTTTTTGTCTCCATCAGATCACCTCTCTCAAAAACCTCCTCAAAATGCATTCAAAGGATGCCCCATTCTACTAACCAACTCCACAAGAAGAGGCCCTCCCCCTCTAACCAATCCAAACATCTAATCTCATATAATATCCCCTTCCTTTTAACCCACACATCACATAAGATTCAACTAAGAAAAGAAAACAGCATTACAGCATTAAACTAACAATGCTTGCCAATCCCGCTGGACATCTGAGAACCTTACTCATTTGAATCAGCCAGCAGCAGCAACAGCAATTAAACTAACAATGCTTGCCAATCCCACTGGACATCCGAGAACCTTACTCATTTGAATCAGCCAGCAGCAGCAGCAGCAGCAATTAAACTAACAATGCATGCCAATCCCACTGGACATCTGAGAACCTTACTCATTTGAATCAGCAAGCAGCAGAACACCTAAGTGAGGCAAAATAATGGATCCTATCCTATAACATAGAGGGTTTCAGCTTTTTCCCCAATAATAGTCACGGTTCCAACTATAATCACCACAGTACAGCAAAAACCACACATCTCCACAAAGCATCTGCATTCTTGCTTCTACCAAAACCAGAAAATGAAGCACAACAAAGTCTCCACCCCACCCCAGACAAAACCACTGCTATCCCAAATAAACCAGAAAGCTAATTCCTAGAATTCCAAGCAAAGGAACAATCAAAAATAGATGAGAAGCTGTTTCTGAACTATCAAAACATAATGAACGCACATCAGGAGAAAGTGTCTTCGAGATACTCTGCAACAGATTGTTGGCTTAACTGTATTAAGACCAACCAACCCAATAAAAGCCTTAATTTTTAAGGGATTTTGTCCTTCCAAATACTTTTATGGACTGGAGAGGACATATTAGCACTAGTCAAATGACCAAAAAAGATTTGTAAGAATAAACCCCCAAAGAATCTAATGACCAAGAATGACTATCCCTCCAAAAGGAGGGCAATTCTCCAACAATAACAAAGAAGAAAGCTCCTCCAACTCCCTATTATTAAGAGTTCTGCAAAAACAGAAATACCAAGAAGACGTATGATCATTAAATACCAAAAGGAAGAAATAACATCATTATGCCCAGAAGACAAATGATAAAGACAAGGACAGGATATGACAACATAGTATTACCCACCCAAATATCTTCCTAGGAACAAATTTAATAACCATTACCCAAAACAAATTTAGTTTGAGGAATGAAGAGGGGGTAAATCTGAAATTTACACCTCCATGGGCTTTCTGAAGAACATCTAATTGCCAGATTAGCATACCACCCATTCACATGCAAGCCAAATTTACTTTTCATGGCTCTATGCGAAAGAGAGGACTCATCTTACAGAAACCACCATACCTTTTACCCATAACAGCAGTGATTTTAGACACCAACTTTCCAAGACCCAAACTCCCATCCAGCTTAGACATACACACAATCTCCCAACTAACCAAGTGATCCATATTCTCCCCAACCCCAAACAAAAAGAAATCCCTCATAATTTTCTCAAGATTACTAGCTATCCTCCCAGGAATCCCAAAAATAGACAAAAAATAGAGGGACACTAGCAACACAAGCCTGAATAAGAGTAATATGGACCCCCTAGAGAAAATAACACAACTTACAACCTTGTTTGCACATTACAACCTCGTGCAATTCCCTGGAAATACCTAGGCTACAATTTCCCTTTCACAAGGCCCAAAAGGAGATCCACTTCAGCCAGTCTAGCTAGCTACAACCATGATTGTGCTAGGAGTCACATAAAAGAACCAAAAACAGTCCTTAAGTGAAACTTCAGTAAAACAGTAACAATAAAATAATATGCCATTCAATGCAGCTTTCACTTCTAATATGAATATAAGAACAAAAGTTGAAAGGAAAGCAATGTGACAACAAACCACCTTAGTTCCTAAATCTGTCAGGGCTATTGCCATATTATTCTTTGCAATATCAAAGTTGGGAGACACAGCCAGACACCTGACACAGCACAAAAACCAAGCATATAGAGCACGGTTAGCAACACAAATGTATGAAAAGCAAGAACCTGGAAGTAAAGTTCAATAGAGAACAAAATAACATCCTACCTCTCATAACAGGCAATGGCTGATTCCAAGTCTCCACGGTTCTTATAGATGACACCCATGTTGCAATAAGCTTCAGCATACATGGGTCTCTCTAATGCAGCCTTCTCATAGCAGGTAAGAGCAGTGTCGTATTGCATCATTTCCGAATAAACAACACCAAGGTTATAATATGCAGGCTGCACGCACAAATCAAGTGTACTGAATTTCAAAACAGCTTAGTGACTACACAAAAGCAAAACCAGAATGAGAAAGAAAATGGAATTACAGCATAGTGTGGATCTATTTTCAGAGCTTCATGATACTTCTGAATTCCCTCCTGAGTGTTGCCTGCAAGCTTTAAGCTGGTTCCAAGATCTGTTAGAACAATTGCTAAACATTCAGCAGCAGGCTTGTATGAAGGATCTGCTTTCAAAGCCTTCTGATATGACTGCATCAAGTGAAATAAATCAAACATGACTAATAATTTTTTTTTTTTTAAATGCTAACAATAACAAAAGAGTGTGTCAGCGTTAAAAGCAAAAATACTGTCACTAGAGAAAAAGAATCACAGTAGCATAAAGCAATTTTCTTGAAGAACCACACAAACTAAGAAAAAATGTGAAGAATTACACTTACCAGCTCACCTATGACAAAAGCAAAGCGAACTCACCTAACTAAAAAAGCGTTCACTGAAGAAAATTTAACATATATGAAAAATAAAATGCCAGATCAAAATAGAAAGGCAAGTACAAAAAATGTGTGGTGCAAGTTCAATCAAGACAAGTCAAGCTGAAAACAGCTTGAGCTTGAGCAGAAGAGGGGAAATGAAACTTTAACCCAAGCTCAGAACTTGCCCAAATTCATTAGCCCAGGTTTGGCCACTACATACATAGCATGTGCAGACAATTTTTGAGAATGCAGCTAAGTTGTTGGATTATAGGGCAAATGGATCGTGATCCCCACCCTTCATTACACACAACAGTGAGGAACCAGAAGCCACTCAGAAATAGAGATTCATGTGGCCAAATTATGAATGGAGTTTATTTAAGCATCTTGTTATGAAAGCTAAAAGCTTAAGCTGTTAAGCTATGGACGACAATGTATGCCAAGCTTTAACACTCCCCCGCACATGCAGCCCAATAGCATATGGAGAGATAAACCCATGACAAATAACACCCACTATAAGTTGTACAGTGATTTTTAACCACCACACAATGAATGCAGGCAACCAGACTATAACCCAGGACCTCTTTGATAATCAGCTCTGATACCATGTCATATTACCGCTTTATCTTGAAGCTTAAGCTGTTAGGTTGTAGGCCGACGATGTATATCAATCCTTAACTTCTATTTCTCTCCCTCTCCCTCTCCCTCTCCCTCTCCCTCAAGACATTACCAAAAGAAATGGTCAAGAAGAATCAACTTCCAGGATCTTCTTCTCAGTTCTATTTTAATAACCATCCAAGAACATAATTCCCCACTATCTGTGCCACCAGAGAATTTCAGTCATAGACAAGGCACTGTCACAGCCCATTCTTTGCATGGATAACATTGGTTACCCACTGTAAATCTCCTTTTCTGCAGGTTGCCTGTAGTCAAGATCCTTTACAAGAAGCTTCCTACAATCCTACATCAAAATATATGTACAGGAAAAAAAAAATCTTAATGGGAGCTCTAGCCTTCCAAATGACCTTCCAAAGAAAATTGTTCCTACCCTCCTGCTTATTTTTTTAAAGATCAAAACATCCATTTTTTCTTTCCATTCCACAACATCCTCATCCTGCACTGTCAGAATTATCCCATGCAAGCAATTGAAAAATTTGTAAAAACTCTCCAGCACACACACCTCGACCCTTCTCACAAAGGAAACATCCCTCACCACCTTGCCATCTACATTATCTAGGCAAGAACTCACCAAAGCATCCCTTCTCTAGCCATCAAGAAAAGTTCAAGAAACTAATTTTTTGAAGGCATTTCTCAGTAACAGCAATCATGCCAGAGGAAAACAGCATCTCCCTTGGTCACTTTAAAGGCAACTGTCTAATAAAAGTATCCCACCTTTTTCTTATGTTCTTCCACAAAACCACCACATAAAGACTCCTAACTTTCTTAGTAATCCATGAATTATGTTCCACACCAAGAGGAGACGAACTACAGTCATGGTTATTAAAATCGCGATCAAGATCGTAGGATCGCACGATCTAGGATCCAGTTTCACCCAAACGATCCAAGTCACAACAAAAATCGGAATCAAGTAGAATCATGGTAGAATCGTACAAGAGTCGGTAGAATTGTAGAATCAGAATCATAGAATAATACAGATCCTACTCAGTTACCCGGATTTTCAATAATGCAGCTCAATACATGTTTTTATTCACCCAATGGCCCCAAAAGGTTTATGTTTGGTCCAAAGTCTTCTTAAACTGGTGCAAAATGGCTCCCAGCCTCCCATCAGTGAACAGATTCAGCAGAAGCTGCACCTGATTTCCCTGGAGTCCGACACCTCAGTCCTCTACTCCTCATTGAAATTCAGGAACCCTGCACCTGAATTTCTCTCCTGTTCGACAACCAGAGAGCCCTCCATCTGGTGACTGGTGTTTGATCAGCAGCAGCCAGCAGTCTTGCTGTTTGATCAACAGTTCTTTGGCGTTCAACAACCAGAGTACCAGGGGTTCAACAAAAACTCAGTCCTCAGTCCTCTTCCTTCTTTGGTGTTCGACAAGAACGCATAAGTCCTCTTCAACACAGAGTTCTTGTTTGATAAGCAGCAGCCAAGAAAAGAGCCAAGCCAGCTGGACCAGCAGAGCTGCAAGGTATGCTTTGAAACAAATTTTTTGCTTCTTGAAAAGACTCAATAGTGAGCACTGTTTTTTCTCCTTTTCTTGCTCTTCTTGTTTTTCTTCTTTTCATTGTGTGCACTTTTTATTGTACTTTTAACTTCTTATACTAAGCCACCAACCAAGTTTTTAGTCTTAGGACTTGTCATAAAGTTCCACATATATAATTTTTTCACATTTATTTTACATTGAAAGTAGAATCTTAGGATCCTCAATCCGATTCTATGATTCGATCCTACAGACTGCTCCAACGATCCCACGTAGAATCCCAATTCTAACAACCTTGACTACAGTTCTGGACGGTTGATTCAGGCATGGGGGGACTTGTCACTCACCAAGAGGCGATGAACTATGGTTTAGGAAGAATAGAAATGGGATAGTTAAATTTTTTGACTTGCTGGAGATAACAGATGAGGAAGAAAAATAGTGATTTTTTCCAAAGGATTTGAAACTAAGTGGTCGGGCAGGACTTTCAAAAGCTTGAAGGATTTTTTTTTTTGGGCGGGGGGGGGTGGGGCTAGTTTGGCCATCTAGAATCGAAGAAAAAAAGGTAGAGAAGCTCAGAGGGAAGAGTAATAGCGATGTAATGAAAAGTTAGTGTCTGGATAGATAGGAAGAGTGTGGCTTCGCTAGTGAAGAGGATAGGGTTAGGAGACAACTTAGTAATGATTTGGGGGTTATCCTATTTAGGGAGAGTATAGGCTAGAAACAAAAATCTAGGTGGAAGTGGGTGAGAGAAGGAGCACCGAACTTTTCCATAAAGTGACCAATGGGAGGAGGACGATGAATTATAGGTATTGAAAACAGATGAAAGAACACATGGCGAAGGATTCAGGACAAATTGAGGAAATGATAACGAATCTCTATAAGAGGTTGTACACCGAGGGGTGCTTGAATGGATTGATGGTTGAAGGTATAAATTGGGATCCTATCGATGAAAAGCTACTTACTTGGCTGGAAAGGCCTTTTGACATTGAGGAGATTCAAGGGCAGTCTTTGAGATGAATAGGAGTAAGGCTCTGAGCCCAAATGGGTTTACCATGGCTTTCTTCCAAGAAAGTTGATAAGTGATTCAAGAAGATCTTATGGACCTTTTTCAGGAGTTTTAGAAAAATGGGGTGGTGGGTAAGAATGCAAATGATACATTTATCGCTCGTCCCTAAGAAGGAGCATTCTAAGAGAATGAGAGACTTTTGACCAATAAGCCTAGTAACTAGCCTTTACAAAATTCTTCGAGAGGTGTTGGGGAGAATAGTTACTCTCGAATAATCCGTCTTTATTAACAATAGACAGATTTTAGATTTTGTTCTGGTGGCCATTGAGGTGGTAGAGGATGCAAGAAAAGTGGATTAAAGGATGCCTTTCCACAATGACAATGTTAGTTATTGTGAATGGCCAACCGAGGAAGCGTTTTAGGCAAACCAGGCCTCACAAGGTCTGAGGAAAGTCCCCACTTTCCATGTTTCTCTTTACCTTACTTGTGGATGTGCTAAGTAGGATGATAAACCATGCCCAAGGTCCTAATGTCATTCAAGGGCTCAAGGCGGGAGGGAGGAGGTCATCGTGTCCCATCTTCAATTCGGTGATGATACCCTCATTTTCCTTGAGGATAACACTTTGAATTTTCGCAAGACTTTGAATCTTCTATAAATATTTGAGAATATTTCAGGCTTCAAAATTAACATGCATAACAGTGGGATAGCGAGTATCAACTCAGGTTTGACAAAGCTGGATGGCTTGGATGACCTAGCTAGTTACACAATTTTGGAGTAGCCTTACCTCGTTTTGGGACCCTATGGTGGAGAATGGGAAATAGATTAGGGGGGGAAGAAGGTTTGCCTATCATTCGGAGGATGCATACTCTTATTAATGCTGCTCTTTCTAATATACCTAAATGTTCCTTTCTTTTTTCAAAGCTCTTGTTGGGGTGGCAAAGGCCTTAAGGAGGATTATGACTAATGAAGGAGTTTTTATGGTCAAAAGTTTGGGAGGGAAAGAGAGATCACCTAGTTAGTTGGGATAGAAATAGAAGACCTAAGTCTGAAGGGAGTTTGGTTCTTGGGAATGTGGTGACTACAAACATCTCACTAGTTGGAAAATGGCTTTGGAGATTTCAATTGGAGGTTGACACCCTTTGGCACATGGTAATTAGAAGTAAATATGGTCTACACTAGAATGGGTATGAAACTAAAGGAAGTGGATGCACTTCTCATGAAAGCGCTTGGAAATTCATTTCTCACAAAGCCCATTTATTCTATCCTCTCACTCGTTCCCATGGGAATGGAAATAGCTTATGTTTTTAGGAAGATATTTGGGTGGATCAAGTTCTGTTGGAGTCTTTAGTCCCCCATCTCCTTAGATTGTCTAGGTGACATGATTATCGATTTCTACACTTTGGATGGGGGCTCTCTCTTGGGGCTTTCAAGAGGGAGGTCGAGATAGGAGAGGGGTCATTCGAAAAGGCACAACCCACTAATATTTTGAAGCTCTATAGGACCCTCTATCCCCCATATCAATGCCTGCAATCCCTCGTTTGGACAAGTTGATTTTTAAACCCAAAATCTGCTCAATATTTTGAGCAACAAAATGACTTTCAGAAATTTACTATTTTACTCTAAAGGAGGAGTAGGGCGTCATCAACAAACTATGTGAAACCTCTGCTTCCTCCCTCCCAACATGCAGACCTCTAATCAGAGCATGTAAACCGTCCTACTCAATGTGCCTACTACAAGAGCGAACATGAAAGGAAAGAGTAGATCCCCTTGTCTAAGTCCACTAGAGGCCCTATACCACTCTCTAGATTGACCATTGACAATGAATGACAAATGTGTGAGCTCAGGCACCTCTTGATCCACTTTCTCCATAGGTGACCAAACCCTTTCTTACACATCACCTTGTCTAAGAAGCCCCTTGACCATATCATACGTTTTCTCAAAGTCCAATTTAGAGAAAATCCCCTTCTTAATCCTCCCCCTAACGTCCTCTACCACCTCGTTAGCCACCAACACCACATCTAAAATATATCCATCATGAATAAACAAACTATGCCAAGGCAACAGTGTCCCCTCAAACCTAGTCTAAGTCTATAAGCAAGGGCTTGTGAGAAGATTTTATACAAACTTATAATAAATTGTACAATCTAAAGTCCCTGCCTTTCCAAGATCTCTCTTTTTGGGGGAGATAAGGGTGATAAATGTAGAGTTTGCATTAATATCTGCAGTCTGCCACACCCTTACAATGGAATTCCTTAAAAAGAAAAAAACAAAACACTTAAGGATATCAACTTCTAAAACTTCCCAGATATCTTGAATGAATGCCATCATTAAGCCATTAGGGCCAGAACGCTTGTCTTTGCTCATAACAAATAATTGTTTCTCTAATTTATTCTACCACAAAAGGCGTTTCAAGCCACCAAGCACAACTCTCTTAGGTGGGACCCTAGCAAAGGCCTTCCACCGCCAATCTATTTGGGATTTCCATAGTAAAAAAATGTTTTAAAAAGTTAATAATCACACTTGTGGTATGAGATTGACCCCTTACCACCTGAACAAGTTTAATATCGACACTTTGATGTAACTTTTCTTCCCCATTCGCTGCACTGTGGAAACAACCAGAGTTACAATCTTCCTCCTTAACCCACTTCAACCCAGATTTCTAACACCAACTCATGTCCTCTCTCAATAAGAGCACTTCAAGCTTGTTAAGGAGATTGACCCTCATGCTCCTATCCTCATCCTCTAATTGACATCACTCCTTAAGTCTATCCATCCCACCATTTGACATTCCCGAAACTCTCTTCCAGTTTTTCACTTTACACTTTAGGAATTTCAACTTTTTCATGAATTTAAAACCTTCTCACCCCTCTACCTAACAAATGCCCCACCAACCCATAATACTCTCTCAAAAGGAGGGATGCATTAACCACATGTTTATTATCTTATAAGGTTTTTTTAACAAGTGCCATCACCACTTAGTTGCACTTATTAACTGATATTTTAGAACATATTCTTGTTGACTCTTAATACATTAAATGAAGAGACAAAATTATATATCTAAATTGTATTGCATTAGCTATTTGGAAATAGTTAAATGATGTAAAGGTAAAACAAGAATTGCCTCAGAAACAAAAGCTTCAAAATGTACCTAAACAAATCTCATGGATTATAGATACTTACAACAATTGCTTGTAAATAATTAAATAGTAAAAGATAAAGTAGGAGAGAACATTGCAACATAAATAAAAATTAAAAAAAAAAAAGGATCCATGATCTCTATTTTAGATGCTGCAGAAGACACCCGATAAATTAAAAATTGGATAAAGAGCAATTGAATTGGAGCAGTGACAAATAATAAAAGGTAATATGTTGCCGAATGACAGATGTTTGCTAACTAACGCAAACAATATATAATCTAATTATCCTTGGAGAAATGTCAATCAAGAAAATTTATCCTCATGAATAACCTCTTGTCTGATATGCCTACCATTCCAATAAACCACAATTCTTAATATTTAGTTGTGATAACAGTAGCACGACCGCCATAAACATACCTCAGCAGCCTCTACCAGGCGACCTTCATCCTTGTACAAAATACCACAATGCGTGAGGGCACATGAATTTTGTGGGTCAAGCTTGATTGCTTCTGCAAAACTCTCAAATGCAACTCTTCCCATGCTCTGCATCTGGAGGCAAATCCCTTTGCCGATGTGAGCTTCAACATTTCCACCATCTTTCTCAAGGACACTCTCATACAAAGCAAGAGCATCGACAAATTTGTTCCGAGAGCGAAGAATGTTGGCATAAGAAAGAGCATCCTTCCCTTCAAACCCATTCTGTAAAGGTGTTACATACCCTGGAGAGCCACTGGTGCTTGTAGAAGGCCGTGATCCTTTCAAGAAACCATTGTCTCTCGTTGCATCTCTCTCTCTACCATCACCAACATCTTTTTCGGTCCAAGCCATGTGATAGAAAACTATATCCCAGTTTCCTGAACAAAGATTATTAAATCAATTACACCAAGTAAATGATACCTCACCCACAAATATTCTCACAATAACCAATACAGCATTTAAGAATGATGGTATGAACTACAACTTTACTAGGTTTTAAGCATTGCAATAATTTCACTGCGCTGAACAACATACTCAACTCAGCTTTGCTTTCCAAACCATCTAACTGTGCCCCTTAGAATTAATAACACAAAAGACAAGACCTGAGTTAAGAACTATACTCCCATCAAAAAAAGGCGTTCAAGAATCCTAAATTAAGTTGAACTATAGAATGACTGAACACACTAGCCCAGTCAATACCCGGATAAAGAACTACCGCTTTGAATATCCCGCATTCAAGAATTTGAGTTAAAACCCCACACACACTCAATAAAATCCAAGTAAAGCATACAAACAGGAAAAAAACAAAAGCATTAATAATAACGACACGCAAACAAACTCAAACGAATAGACTAAAGCACGCGAGCTTCAGCTAGCATGAAACCACCAAACCCCAGTTCCATAAAACAACAAAACTTGGATTTACCGAAAGAAAACAAAACAGAAAATTAGGGATTTCGTCAGAAATGATATTCAATTAAACTAACTACCATTTCGAAGTAAGAGAGTGGGATTAGGGATTCGAATCTTACAATCGAGGTAGCCGAGCTCCAGCGACCGCTAACACATGGCGATGCTTCTGCTAACCCTGAAAGAAGCGGCGCATACCGAGGGAGGGTGGAAGACGGTTGAGGACAAACTCGGCAGTAGAAGCGAGGGAGACTTGCCTGGGGGCTGGGAACGAGGACTGTAGAGAGAGAGAGAGAGGGTTGATGAGAGAGAAAGAGAACCGTCCCTCTCCGACACCCTGGCTTGAAGTCCCTCAAACCCCCGAGAGAGAGAGAGCAAAGAGGCTGTGAGGGCCGTCCGTTAACTACAAATGGCAAAGCTGCTTGGGACAGCTTTTTAAATGATGACCCTTCTTTTTCATCCATTTTGCGCCAACTGCCACTGCGCGGGCGCAGGGAGGAAGACCGCAGCCTCCATGGACCGTTCTGGGTATTCACCGGCCCGACCCGACCCACCCGCCCGTGTGATTTCACCACCTGTGCCCGCCCGTGGGCCGAAAATTCCCAAGTTTCATGGTTGTCCTTTTCGGTACTTGAGCCGGATACTCTATAAAGCAAACCCACAATTGTGAGGACCAAGACTTTAGGAGGTGGGAGGTGATCCATATGATATGAAATATATAAGTTATCATTTTAATTTCCACAAATTTGTTACTTTGGGATTATCGGATCACTCATTGTATTAAACTAAATGGTCGTTGTATAAAAATAGAATAAAATTATTTGAGATATAGTTAAATTTATTACCTTAATTTTTTATTTAAATTTTTATTTTATTTCATCTCTATCTATTGCATTCCGTAGACTAAACATGATATCAGGATTATAGTTGTGTTAAATATAATTTTAGATTTAAATTCAAATATATGTACCTTTTGTAAGAAAACTTTCATAAATATATTGCAGCCAAGGATCTTCAATTATCATGAATTTCACATCAATCACTTTATGAGGAAAATAAATAAATCATAAACTGTAAACTTTACATACCGGAATCGATCATATCGAACCTATCGAAAAGAACACTCGGAGAATCCGAAGGAATCGTTTCTCCCACTTCTCCTCTTTCTCTTTCCTTCTTTCACCAGATCTATGGGATCTCCTGATGATTTAAGAAATAGAGGCAGAGAGAGGACAATTCCTTTCTTCCTATCTTTTCTTTACAGCTAACACCACCATGTAGTTAACCCCTTAGAGTTTAACTTGATGTATAGCATGTCCTTATAGCTGCACCCATAATAGTAGCTAATATATATATTATATACTATGTATAGGAATCTCTTCAAACTTCCACCATTAATTTTTCATATTAAATAAGCTAACCTTTTAGTTAACCCATACAACCATTAATTCATATCCTTATCATATGGGACACATTCCCTATATGTGGGACCCACATCATTCATGTGGGACATATCTTTTGGGATATAGATCCTATATTCTCCCACTTTGCCCATATGAATTATATTAATATGGATTAACAAATATCCATAATATGCACAAAACATTAGCTTATTTATACTTTTCAATGAGATTAACATAATATCATAATCAAGCAACCCATTACTACGAGTCATGGCGATATATATCATTAGAGCGACATCTTCTCTTCCATGTACCACAAAACTAATAAACCACTTAACTATGATCTATAATAGAAAGTTATCATACTGTCCCTATAATGTCTTTGTCAAAAACCATTTATGTTTAACAGTGAACCATCTCCATAATCATGTGATTTATGGTAAACATAAATAATGTTCAGAAACACTTTTATTGATACCATTATACATATTATAGAACAAAACATACAGATCCACTATTATACATTAAGGATTACAACAAAGACCCATGTGATCAGCATGTTCTTTAAATGCCTTTGGTATCAATCCTTTCGTTAAAGGATCTGCTATCATAAGCTCAGTCCTTATATGTTCTATAATTACTGTCTGTTTCCGAACTTCCTCCTTGACGGCCAAATACTTGAACTCCATATGCTTAGCACCATTAGAGTATTTGTCGTTTTTGGAGAAAAAGACTGCTGTGGAATTATCACAATAAATTCTCAACGGCCTAGCTATACTGTCGACAATCCCAAGTCCTGAGATAAAGTCCCGCAACCACAAAGCCTGAATCATGGCCTCAAAGCACGCCACAAGTGCTTCCATAATAGATGCTGCTATGATAGTATGTTAAACACTCTTCCATGATATTGCTCCTCCAGCTAACAAGAACAAATAGTCATACGTTGACTTATGACTATCAAAGCATCCAGCAAAATTTGAGTTAGAGTAGCCAACCACCTCCAACTGATCTATTCTCCTATATGTGAGCATACAGTGTCTAGTTCCTTTTAAGTACCTCAAGACTTTCTTTGCAGCTTTCCAATGCTCCATTTTGGGATTACTTTGGTACCTCCTGAGCATCCCAACTACAAAACTAATATCTGGTCTCGTACAAGTCTGCACATACATCAAGCTCCCAACAACAGATGCAAAAGGAATATTTTCCATACTTTTCTTTTCGAATTCATTATGTGGACAATCTTTTAGACTGAACTTGTCCCCTTTACAAATAGGAGCAGGAGTTGGTTTACAATCAGCCATGTGAAATCTTTCCAGAACTTTATTAATATATCCTTTCTGAGACAACCCTAACATTCCAAGTGATCTGTCTCGGAATATTTCAATTCCAATCACATAAGTTGCCTCACCCATATCTTTCATTTCAAAGTTCATAGAAAGAAATCTCTTGGTATCATTCAATAAGCCAATATCATTACTGGCAAGTAAAATATCATCAACATATAGAATCAGAAAGATAAACTTGCTCCCACTGACCTTTAAATATATACACCGATCAATAGTGTTTTCTTTAAAATCAAAGATCGTGATGGTATCATGAAATTTAAAATACCATTGCCTGGAAGCTTGTCTAAGTCCATATATTGATTTCTTTAATTTGCAAACCATGTGCTCTTTACCTGTAATCATTAAACCTTCAAGAAGATCCATATATACCTTTTCATCTAAATTCCCATTTAAAAAAGCAGTTTTCACATCCATTTGGTGTAACTCTAAATCAAAATGAGCCACCAAAGTCATAATGATTCTAAGAGAGTCCTTTTTAGACACAGGAGAAAATGTCTCTTTATAATCAACACCTTCCCTCTAAGTGAAACCCTTTGCTACAAGTCTGACTTTATATCGTTCAATGTTGCCATTACAGTCATGTTTGGTCTTAAAGACCCATTTTCACCCAACTGTTTTAAACCCTTCAGGCAAATTAACGATGTCCCAAACTTTATTATGTTCCATAGATTTCAACTCATCATTTAGGCATTGATCCACTTTTTAGAGTCATCACTTTCAATGGCTTGTGAAAACGTAATCGGATCCTTACTAGTTCCTATATCATAATCAGCCTCTTGCAGATATACTGAATAATCATTAGAAATAGCTGGTTTCCTTATTCTTTGAGATCTCCTTAATGCTATTTCTTATGATTGTTCTGCAATTGGCTCGATGGTGACATTTTCATTACCAAGTGATACATCATTAGACTGTTGTTTAGTGTTATCATGCCTTTCAACAACTAAAGGAACAACAATGTCTGTTAAAGGTCTAGATATCGGTATAGGAACCTGAATTTCTTTAATGACCACATTTCGGGACATATCATTCCCACTAATTTCACCATTTTCAAGGAACTTTGCATTGCCCGATTCAATTATTCTCATACTATGATTAGGATAGTAAAACCTATACCCTTTAGAATTTTCTGGGTATCCAATAAAATACCCACTCACAGTCCTTGAATCCAATTTCCTTTCATTTGGATTATAAACTCTAATCTCTGCTGGACAACCCTAAACATGAAAGTGCCTTAAACTCGGTTTCCTTCCCGTCCACAATTCAAAAGGAGTTTTCTGAACTGCCTTACTAGGAACCCGATTAAGCACATACACTGTTGTTTTAAGGGCTTCCATCCATAATGAAATGGGTACTGAGGAATTACTTAACATACTCCTAACCATTTCTATAAGAGTACGATTCCGCCTTTCAGCCACACCATTCTACTGAGGCGTACCAGACATTGTGTATTAAGCACAAATACCATGTTGTTCTAGGAATTTAGCAAATGGTCCTAGACATTGTTTTATGCCATCATACCTACCATAATACTCACCACCTTTGTCAGATCTAATGATTTTCACTTTCCTATGTAATTGTCGCACCACTTCAGTAACATAAGCCTTTAAAGCATCTATTGCTTGAGACTTTTCATGCAACAAATAGATATAGCCATATCGTGAAAATCATCAATAAAGGTGATAAAATACTTTTCTCCACCTAAAGATGGTGAGTCAAAAGGCCCACATACGTCAGTATGAACAATTTCCAATAGATTCTTACTTTTTGTGGCTCCTTTCTTTGTATATTTAGTTTCTTTCCTTTAATGCAATTAATACATACATCGAAATCAATAAAATCAAGGTTCATGAGAACCCCATCCTTTACCAATCTCTCCATTCTTTCCCTGGATATATGACCTAGTCTTTTATGCCACAAGAAAGAGGAATTCTCATTTATTCTACTACGCTTAGTTCTAATATAATGATGTAGAGTGAGGAGTGTTTCAACAAACTTTTCATTAAGATTAAATTTATATAACCCCTTATACAAAATACCAGAGCCAACATGTTGGAATTTGTGTGATCCCAAGAGGGGGGGTGAATTGGGTTTTAAATTTTTTTTTGGCTAATTTAAACACTTTGCCGATTCACCACAGTATCATATCCCATTCAACATGTATACGTGTATGTAAAGCGAGTTTAACAATAAAACAAACATACATGTGTGCAGTATCTTATTTAAATCAAATGTGTACATGAGAATAATTTCGACATTGAATAAACGTTGATACACATGCTGAAATTAAAATGCAAGAATTTAAATAAAATAGAAAGAGCGACACCAGATTTGTTATCGAGGTTCGGCCAAACCAGCCTACGTCCCCGCCTTGGGCTTACCCCCAAGGATTCCACTATACCTGCTCACTTAACTGGGCAGAGCAAAAGCCTTTTACATCCTCTCCTTACGAGGTGAGAAAAACCCCAGCTCAATTACTAGGCTGAGCCAAACTAGTCTCACTTGCGGGGCTGAGACTCCCTAGTTCAATTCCGGACTGAACCGAAACGGTCTCATTTATGGGGCTGAGACTCCCCAGTTCAATTAACGGGCTAAATTGAACCATTACATGAAAACCATTTTTGTACATGAAAATATGCTTCTGAAATACAAGCAGAGATGTACACACTAAGCTCATATAAATACACACTCCAATGATGTGAAATAATGCTCTAGGGAGTAAGGGTGCTTAACTATATTTAAACCCTAATAAATGTTTTCTCCAAAAAGATATTTCAATAACACTATAGGAGAACCTAGGTTTTTCTCTTTCAATGATTTTTGCACAAATAGAATGTATATGAAAAATGGGTATTATGTTCTCCAATCAAAGATTTAAGCAAGTTAGAAATACTTGGAGAATCTAGGAGTTAAGCTCAATAGAATATTTGTGCAATAGATAACTTCTCCAAAAATATATATATCAAGGAAATAATCCAGGAGAAATGCAAGCAATACTCTCAAAGATTGATTTTCAAAAAGTAAGTAACAAGTGAGAGTATATGCATATAAATACAAATATAAAGTCCAAAATAAAATACTTTCTTTGAAAGTGATTTTGAGATAAAACAAGTGAAAGAGAGTTTGAAAGATTTGAATAAAATATTTTGCCCCAAAGAAGAATTTTTGCAATAAAAACAAGTTGAGGGAACTTTGATTAACAGAGGATTAGAGAGAAATTTAGAGTTAATCAAAGTTGTTAATCTGGAGTAATGAGGGGGTATTTATAGAGTTTGTGGAAAATATAACCGTCGGGGACACACTCGGTATTTTGAAAAAGTTTAATGACGTTTTAAACACTTAAAAAATATTCTAACTCGAGAGCATAGGTCGACTAGAAGACTTTTGGTCGATCGAAGTTCATATGGCTCAGTCGACCGGGCCAATTTGAACTTCAGGGTCGGTCGACTAGGAAGGGCTATTTTTCCAAATTAGCGCGGTTCGGTCGACTAGGGTGAAAATGAACTAAAAGCTCGGTTGACCGGAAGAGGCAATTTTTGAAAACAGATAGGTTTGGTCGATCGGGACATTTTGAACTGAGAAGTTCGATCGACCAGGTTGTTAGGACATTTCCCGAGGACTCTCGGCCGACTAGGTAGTTGGTATGCAATTTTAGTTCGGTTGACCAGACAGTCAAAATGTTGACCCCAGGAGGTTTCGGTTGATCGGGGGCTATTTGAACTATTCAGTTCGGTCGACCAGGACATGGTCAATCATTGACTTGGACCTAGGTTCGGTCGACCGAGCTACAAATGAACTATGATGGTCGGTCGACCGAAAGTGCAAAACTTGTGCATTTCGGTCCTATTTGAGCCAACGATCACTCTATTTCAAATGATCAAGTATGGGTATGCATAAGTGAGTGCCCTAAGGTCATTTCTAGGTCCTTTTTGAAGACATCGAAAAAATCCAGTGTCGGTCGACCGAAGTTTTTATAAACTTCGTTTTAGCCCCGATTTTGACCCTAAAGCTATTCCAAAAACTTTATATGATTTTGGTCTATTTAGAAAAAAGCTTTTGGTGAGATGTGCTAGTTCCTAGGGTCTATCTACGGTCATTCTGAGCATTCAAACACATCATGCATATGCATGCAATATTATAGACCAAAAATAAAAAATAAATGCATATACAAATTTAAAACAAATGTCTTCGTCTTTTTGCTCTTCCGACTTCATGGAATGCGCTTCATCGTATAGTCTTTAAGTCCTGCAAGCTTCCATCGTCGTTGCCTTATGTGTGTGTTAAATTAATAGACCTGTTTACATGCTAAATACACACATAAGAAACATGTGCTTTGTCAGCATCAAAATAGGGATCAGACCCAAAAAGTCAACAATCTCCCCCTTTTTGATGATGACAAACGCACCAAAGCAAAATGGGTACAGCCTGAAAAGGTTTCCCTTAAGAATATGCATAATATGAAATACAAACAATAAAACTCAAACATATTCACAAAAGAAGACACTTCAAAGGATTATGCATTCAATTTTTGCATTAAAGTACAAGCTCAGAAATTTACCCATAAGTTTTCACCCCTCAAAATATTTGCCCCTATGGTCATAAACATTTTGCTTAAAACTATTCTCCCCCTTTTGTCATCAGAAAAAGCGTTAAGCTGAATAGAAAATAATTTTTTATCATTTAAAATAGATTCAGTAAAGAGAATTCCCCCTTTTTTTTGAAAAACTCTCCCCTTATGTGATATAGCAGTTGGGCATAAAAATTTTATAATTGTTTTAAAGATATATGGTAGTTAAGCACAGAACAATTTTCATAACTGGTCATTAAGAAATTAAAAAGCATATGACAAACAAGATCAGACCAGGATTATCCACAAACCATGACAAATTAAACATATCATAAGACTCGTGAAAGATTTGAGTTCAACACGCACGACATATGATAGCAAATGTAGGTTTGAGCATAAGAGTAGTCTAACGAGTTCATAAGCATTTTATATATGATCCATGAACCAGTTATGTAGCACCCTTTAAAAAAGATTTCATGACACAAAATTTCAAGACAGTACAAGCACAGTCATGAAGACGTTTCAGCATACAAGCAAGACATAAAATATATTCTATATAAGTTCAATTCTTGCTTTTATAAATGTATAAAAACTGAACGAAATCTATCTTCCACTGCCTTAATATATTCCTTTGCGTTGTCTAGTTAAGGGAGTGTTGATTTAATATTATTTGCTATACACATTTGCATAAACATCATACTTAATCTGTTCGACCTTTCCCATGACTTATACAAAGCTTGCTATTCCGAACTGCTGGTTTCAGTAATAGCAGCCGATTTATCCATTCACAGAGCTCAGTCTAGATCCAGAACACCAAGGTGAAACTGAATTTGTTCATTCCAGTCAGAGAAATTTGTCCCATTCAAGATTGGAATAGAAGAAGCTAGCGAATGCAATGAAACAGGAACAAACACTGTAGTAACACAAAATGCTCACTACATTAATGCTTTGAGTTTAGAACATTTCATTAGTAAATTGCATTCAATCTTTGGATTAACTTATGCAATATACTAACCCTAATTAAATCAATGACTATTTGAAAGTTGGTGCACCTTTGGGCCAGCCATAATATTCAAATAATCATTGTGTAATAATTTTTGCAAGATTAGATCTCAATACAATGTTTATAATTTTTCTTAACGAAATCACTTTTGTGATAACAAGTTAATCATAATATAAACATTGATTGACTCCATACTCAACAAAATTAATCCAAGTTTAAAGCAGATAATTAATTTCTCACAATGACAATTTTACTTGGATTAATATTTTATTTTATTTTATGTAAAATCTGGCAGCCCATGAATTAAAAACATTGCAGCCCATGTATTAAAAACAGCAGCTCATGTATTAAAAACTGCAGCCTGTATATTAAAAAAAAAACTGACAGCCACTGGCAGCCCATGTATTAAAAACAGCAGCCCATGTATTAAAAATTGCAGCTCGTATATTAAAAAAAAAAACTGACAGCCACTGGCAGCCCGTATATAAAAACTGCAGCCCATATATTCAAAAACTTCACGGTACAGTCAAAACTACAATTAGTTTTTTTTTATCTATGTCATGTTTCATATTCATCTCAGAGTTCATTTCAAAATACCAATCCATAATATACAACAGATAATCAATTCCACAATATAAGAATTTTACTAACTTACTTTCATGTAAAATTCTCTAACTTATGCATGTATAACATGTGTGTGGTACATTATTAATAAAATTATTCGTATGCATATCATTTAGCAGCCCTACTTTAATATCACTATATAGGGGAAAACCGTTAACGATCCACATGTAAGAAAATTTTCAAACCAACAAAAAACCCCATAAATTAATCAAATATCACATATATTTTTAGGAATCATTTATCATACAAATTCTTCAGTTCGATTCGAGAAAATATCATGAACGTAAATTTTCACACGAACCCATAACAAGATTGTAAGGGGTTAAAAGAAACGATCTTTCTCATGAAAGGAAGATCATGATAATTTCAAACTTGGCTCTGATACCACATGTAAGAAAACTTTTATAAATATATTGCAGCCAAAGATCTTCAATTATCATGAACTTCACATCAATTACTTTATGCAGAAAATAAATAAATCATAAACTGTAAACTTTACATACTGGAATCTGCCATATCGAACCTATCGAAAAGAACACCCGGAGAATCCGAAGAAATCGTTTCTCCCACTTCTCCTCTTTCTTTTTCCTTCCTTCACCAGATCTGTGGGATCTCTTGATGATTAGAGAAGTAGAGGCAGAGAGAGGACAATTCCTTTCTTCCTATCTTTTCTTTACAGCTAACACCACCATGTAGTTAACCTCTTAGAGTTTAACTTGATGCATAGTATGCCCTTATAGCTGCACCCATAATAGTAGCTAATATATATTTTATATATATATATATATATATATATATATATCTATAATATTTATGTATAGGAATCTCTTCAAACTTCCACCATTAATTTCTCATATTGAATAAGATAACCTTTTAGTTAACCCATACAACCATTAATTCATATCCTTATCATATGAGACACATTCCCTATATGTGGGACCCACATCATTCATGTGGGACATATCCTTTGGGATATAAATCCTACACCTTTTGTTTTGGGAACATACAATTTAGATCTTAAATTTTCAAGTACAAACACATTAATATAGTTTTTTTCATTTTGAACTATGTAAATAATAGAATTTTTTTTATAGCATGATGATCCAAGATACTTTTGTACTATTAATGGAAATGGTAATCATTTTGAGCATGTTCTTAAATAATATTTTAGGTATTTTTGTTAAATCATTTTTTAGGTGTTTTGTTGTAGCAAAGAGGCTCCCTCTCCCTTTTAAGGGGTATGAACCTTTATATTTATCAAGGGCATTACAAAATGCCTAACCTACCCTTCATCCCATGCCTTCTAACAAACTGGAGAGGTTCACACAAATCCTCAATCTCCTACTTGCAAAGGGATAAGATGAACATTGGGCTCACATCTCAATTCAAGTGTTTATTATGCTCTCTCTAAAATAAAACGAGCATTCAAGATTGGATTGTGCTAGAGACAATCAGAGAGTATGCAAATAGATGAGGGGCTTTCGACAAAAACGAGATGGAATTTTTCTTTGAAAGACCCAAAAGTTCACCTCTAAGGTTCAAATGAATGCCCATAAGTCGAATATTCTAAAATGTTGTTGTTTCCTTGTGTATGATGTATTTATGGGTGTTAATAGTCTTGGAATTATGTAAAAGTGTGCTTCAAATTGAATATGAACTTTAACCTCACATTGACTGTAAAAGTAAATTTTCTCTCACATATAATTGATACCACACTACAATTGGAATCTTCGAGAATTGGGATAGAGGATAGGCTTTCAAGTTGTCTTGACTTCCATTTTATGATGAGACCTTATTTTTTTCACAAAATTTATTTCCTTTGAACCAAATCTAAGGGGTTTCTATATTGCAATATGTTATACTTTTAGCTTTTTGAAGATCAAATGTGTGATTGCTTTAGTTTTCTAGAAATTAGTTTATAGTTTTCATGGCTAAATTTTAGCCATAATTGTTCATTTTTTCTAGATTAATTTGAAAGGTCAAATAAACCTATTTTTACTTTTTAAAAAATTAGTTTTTAGTATCTATAGCTTAGACTCTCCTTTAGTGTCTATAAAAGGAGACCACTCACAATACTTTGGCACACATTATTATTATTATTACAATCCTTTGTTATTTCTTTCCTATTGTCTTTTGTTTGCTAAAAAATATGTGCTTGAGCAGATGTTGGGTTTAGTTCGTGAACTACTAGGTTACTACGCTGCTTATAAGATGTTTAATCCTAGAGATCGGTCATTGAATACCTATTGCACCATTGGAGACCAATGAATTAAAGAATAACATATAACCTGTCCTTCAACCAACAATTTCTATTGCTATGGTCCATTATTTTCTAGTAATATTTTATTTTCAAAATTTCTATAATTAGTATTAAGTCCTAGTGTGTCATCATGCTTATTTACAATTTAAAAAAAATCATTTTTCCCAACAATCTAAATTAAATTCCAATAATTTTTCTAAAGCATAACAAACATATTCAAGTCCCTAATATAACCAAGTAGGAACCCTACTTTGATGGCAACAACTATAAGTAGTTAATGGAGTTCCAAACTCTTTTTATTTTTCAAAAACCATAAGAGTGATTTTGTACTTAGAGAGTCTATGCCTTCTGTTGATTCTTATTCTACCAACATGGTTTATGTCCAATTATGGAAAAAGCTAATTACTTGTGCAAGAACTACATACTCATCAGTGGTATGGCTAATAAGTTCTATGACATCTATTGCACCCTCAACACATCTAAGGATATTTGGGATGCATTGCTGAAAAAACATATAATTTTGGATGCCAAATCTAAAAAAGAATTTGGAATAGATTATTTCCTAGATTATAACATGGTGGGAGATAAGTCTATTTTGCAACAAATCATTAAATAACTTACCCGTCTCATGGAAGGACTATGACTAACCCAAAAAATATGCGCAAAGAAGTGACATGATAAGACTTGACCATGCACATTTGAATAAAAAAGACAAAATGTTTGTCAAACTAACCTAAGAAAACCAAGGAAGAAGATTCAAAGCAAATAAGATTTAATCAAGGTAAAGAAGGAAAATTCCTACGAAGGGAAAATACCCTAAATAAGCTTTCATTATAAAAAACAACATCATAACTTCAACGGAAAAAGGAACTGTTTCAAAGGTTCGGACAACTAGGAGCTAGGAAGAAAAAGGGAAACAATGTTGTATGTGGTAAGACTACGCATCGTGTATGCTAGTAAATGTAGATTTTTGAAAGACTCAACAAACCAACTTGACAGAGGTCGAGGAAGTCACAATAGTTATAGTTTCAAAAGTCAACTTGATTTTATGAAGAAAAAAAGTGGGTGGTAGATGCTAGACCCACCAAGTGCACCAGTAGCCAGAGAGAGTTGTGCATTCCTTGCACACTCACAATAGGTAATGAGTTTGTCTTTATATGAGACTCTAGGACCTTGCCAATGGTAGGTGAAGGATATTTAAAGCTTAAATCTAGTAAGACACTTTAATTGAATCATGTTTATCATGTCATTGAGATAAGAGCAACTTGAAGCCTAGATTTCTCAATAAAGTAAGGATTAAACTAAAATTCAAGTTAGATAAGCTAGTGATAAACCATGATGAGATTTTTGTGGGCAAAGGCTACTACAACAGCAATTTGTGTGAACTCGATATTTTATCTCTTTTGAGTAAGAATGCAATAACCTCTAATTATGTTAATACAGTTCAATATCCTTGTTTTTGGGACGGTATATTAGGCTATGTTAATGCAGTAGTGATCCTAAAAAAATAATAATTAATTAAATATTATTATAATTAAATAATATAATATAATATATTATTATAATATTATAATATTATATAATATTATAATATTATATATACATGTAAGGGAATGAGAATTCATTCTTGAACATTCAGGAATTGAATTCTAGAGAACTCAAACCTCCCCCCCACGGTTTTCTTCTCTCTCTCTCTAAGATTTTTCTCCATTCGTAAGCCAAATCGAAAAACAAACAACACTACGGGGTCCTAGCGACAATCCTTAACAAGTTAAATAGAATGGAATCGTCATTTGGGGATCCTAGGCACCACTCCAAGGTTAAGGTAAGGGGAATAGATTATGTTAGTTATTTTCATAAAAATTAACCTATTAAATTGTAGTATTTGATTATTAAATTGTAATATTTGATTATATCATATTTTTGGAAACATTTTGGAATTATATTAAACTGTAGGGATTTGATTATGTTGGATTTTTTGGGATATAATGGAATTAAATTAAATAGGTGAATAAAATATGTTTTTCCCAGATAGATTATTATATTATGAAATATTTACTCAAATTGTGTGGTATGAGTAACGAATTTATCACTGCATAAACAAACTTGTTAGTATATTTTATGAAGATATACAGTAAAGTACAAATTTATACAGATCATGAAAAGATAGATTTATACAGAATTATGATATGATAGTTCAGAAGGCTTTATGCTGAGTACAATTTTTTTTTTTTTTTGGGGCGGAAGAGACGGCTATGTGCCGAGTATAGTTCAGACAGTTATATGCCGAGTACAATTCAGACGACTTATGCCGATTCAGACAAATTTTATGAAATGAAATCACGTATCGGAATCATTATGTATGTAGATAATATTATATGGTATAAGAACCCCGATAGACTAGATATGTTCAGGAAGCTCGATATCGCAGCTATTATGTTATGTCAGTGCAACCACACTTCTCAGATAGAGTGTTGGTGTTAGATAGTCGATTGTACCCAGAGAAGAGTAGAATACCCCCACTGACGGACCGGACCAGGCTAGGTAGACCAATCGTACTTATAGACTATTATGTTTAACTTAGCATAGTAGGTCAGCCATTGCTAAGTCCAGCCTACGGGCCACACAACCCGATCATGTGGGGTTATTACATGATGTTATATGAATGTCCATCCAGTAGGGGGAAAATCCTTTATGTATAGATAAAACAGCTGATTTACATATGCAGATGAATCTATTATGATAAAGTGTGTTTAAGTAGAAAAACATGTATATTTCCATATATATATATATATATATAGTGTAACACCTCGAACCCCTAAAGTCAGGTCCGATGCGTTATGCCGAATAATAACTTGATAAATCATAAATCCTTACATACATTCGCAACGGAAAACATAACCATAATCTCCACAAACAAAGTTCTACAATACCAACATTCCATAATACCAGAGTTTGCTATATCCTAACTATAAATCCATAAAATTTATCCATCACCTACATTTTTCATAGATACATACATCTCCAAAACATTCCACTATGTCCACAAACATTCCTTTCATGATTGACTTAAAACATAATGATATAAAACATAAAACATAAATATTTACATCTCCAAAATATTATCAATATATACCCTGTTTCTTATACAGTCCTCAAAAATGCTAAAAATACCCTCGAGCTCCTAAGCCCAACCTCGAGGATGTCCTGAAAATAAACATTCATATTCAGGTGAGACACATCTCAGTAAGGGAAGAAACATACATATTAAAACAACGTGTGACTAACATGAGGTATATATATATCATTTTAATACATTTGCAAATCATTACATAACATTGAAATCATTTTCTGAACCTAAACAATCACATGCAAAGGTTTAACCCACGAGATTACTCAAGAATAGGAGTGATTACCCGCCCATACAAGTAGCACCCCTCTGCTCTGATACATAAGTAACCATAAGCTCACAACTAAAGCATACCAGAGCACTTACCTTACTCAGTAAGCCCTCGAGTGTTAGATTAATCTCGTACTCACGCATTCAACAATAGTTTACCGACAAAGGCCCTAAGGATAGGGAAATCTACCCGCCCATACAAATAGATTCCCTCTGCACTAATACGTTATGCAGCTACTGCCACATCTGAAGCTGCTAGTGTACTCGCCTTCCTCAGCAAGCCCTCAGGCGAAGAGTTTGCCTTCCCCAATCGTAACATGTTCTACATACATACATACTTTTAATATCGTAATACATCATTCTTTTTTGTCATTATATATTCATACACATTCATTCCTGTTCATAACTTAACCTTGCATTTCGTTTCACTTTAAGTGACTCTTTCCCATTTTTATCGTTTACGTCATTTCATTGCATTGTCATTCCATTGTCATTTCATTGCATAACATTTCATTTCATTACTTCATAGTACAGTTAGTCTTTAGCCATCATTAGTTAGTTTCCATATAAAATTGCGTTAGAATCTGCTACAGTTAGTCTACATAAAAATGCGTTAGAATCTGCTAACATGGTTGTCTTTCAGTTGTCTTACATTTACGTGGTTGCATTTAACATACACAAGTAACATTGTCCATAACATATTTTATTCTTAACACTTTACTTGCTTAGCCTGCATCTCATACATTTAACATATATTTGCATCGAATCTCATGCCGCACAATTTAACAGTAAAATTCATATACATTCCTAAAAAAAATAAGTCAACCAACATTTAACATTTATATACTGAAAATACATTTTATTCCTTACTTACTTTCTTAGAAAATTCCTTTTCACTTTCATTCGTTTACTTTTACATATACATAACTATATAAACAATCCTAGGCTTAGAAAACATAAATTTCATGGCTGACATTTTAAACCCACATATAAACATATATACATAAATAACACATAATCCATTTTAATTCATGAAAGACCTGATTTAATATATAAATATCCCCTTTACCTGACTTTCAACTACGCTTATAGGATCCCCGAATTGATACCCACACGGCGTTCACCTGGACCCTGAATCCAAAAATTCTAACTTAATTAAAATAAATTCCAATTAACTTAAATCTTAAGAAAAATACTTATTTACTACTTCCTAGGCTCTATACAACATTATTCATTAAGGAAAACCCAAAATAACTCACTTACCTTGATTTTGGGATGTTTCTCAAACCTCACAACCCAACGATTAGCTCCTACAGCCTTGAAGAGAATGATCCCATGAACTTAGTGGTGGTTCCAGATCGTCAAACTAGGTCAAATCCTGCCCGAAATTGAAGAGAGAAGGTTGGGAGGTCGTTTTCTAGAGAGAGAGAGAGAATTTGCAGAGTTTTCAAGCTGAAAAATGAAAGAATTTCAATTTATAGGCAGGGCTTCGTCGATGAGACACGTCGATTCGTCGATGAGGCACTATAGAAACTTTGTTGACGAGAAAATACCTTCGTCGACAAAATTTAGGGTTTCCAAAATTCTCTCTCGGGATTTCTTTGTTAACGAGAAGCAGACTTCGTCGACAAGCTTAGAAGGACACTTGTTGACGAATACAGGACATTCGTCAACGAGGCCTGCTTTTCCTTCTAATTTCTTTTCTTTTCCTTCATTATCCATTAATCCATTTCATTTATCATATTTTCTAATTATTTAAATTCCCAAGTCATTACATTCTCCCCTCCTTAAGAAATTTCATCCTTTCACATTACTTTACATTCATTTGCTAACTACCATCATAAGAACTTAACATGTATATAATCACATAAGTCATTTAATCATCATTCATTAAATTAAATTATCTCATACCTGCTTCTATGGTGACATCCTCCTAAGCTCAGAGTGTGTACAATCGAGGTGAACCACCTCTTCTAAGTGGTATCTGCTACTTTTCTTGTCCTGATTCTGAGTAGCTACCATAGGCAAGGGTTCTCGGTAATCTTTCCTGTGGTGCCCTAGCTTACCGCACCTACAACAATTCGGAATGCCATACCAACATTTGCCCATATGCCTCTTATCACATTTTGGGCATACAAAGCCCATTACTTCTTTCCCTTTCTTCGCTGATCTCTAACTGACCTTAGACTGAAAGCCAAATGGTGCAGGTCTCTTCTTCTGCTCTGAAGGCTCAGTGCTACCCTGGATATTTTTCTCTAACACTGAGGCCTTGTCAACTAATTCTAAAAAGCTTTGGACCTGAAACCCAACCACCAGCTCGTAGATTTTGCGCCTCAGACCTTTCTCAAATTTCTTGGCCTTCCTTGCTTCATTTGGGACCAGAAATGGAGCAAAACGCGACAATTCTATAAATCTAGCCGTATATTCCGCAACTGTCATGTCTCCTTGGGTCAGATTGGCGAACTCTTCAATCTTCTCCTCTTTGACATATGAAGGAAAATACTTGTCAAAGAAAAGCTCCTTGAACCTCTCCCAGGTAAGAGCTATCTTTACGATCCTTTGATCCTCCAGCAGCTTTGCAAAAAGCCATTAGCGATTCGCTTCTCCAGTTATCTTGAAAGCGGCATAGAGGACCTTTTATTCGTCCATGTAGTTAAGTACAACCATGATCTCCTCTATTTCCTGTACCCAGTTTTCTGCTGCCACCGGATCGGGTCCTCCTGTAAAGGCTAGAGGGTTCATCCTCATAAACTCTTTTATGCTGTAGCCCTGCAATGCAGGTGGACAGTTTTGTTCTTTTGGATCCTTCTTCATTTCTACTTTAACTTGATGGACGATACCTCGCAGTACCTCAGAGGTATCTATTTCCTCCTCACTAGAGGTCACTGAATCCTCCCTTTCTTCAGCCTCTATATTCTCATCTCCAAAATCCATCCTGAAAATAGGACAAAAAAGAGATAAGATTTCTATATCATAACTTAAAATATCATAATCATTAACTTAAATCCAATAAAATAAAAAATTTTCATATAAGGACCAATCTCACAATTCAGAAACAACAACATCTAAGGTTTACCGTGGCTTTTCTAAGGCCGTTGACTACTTCAGAAATATCATAAGAAATCGTCGACATAATTTCGCCTCTAAATCACAAAACAAGATCCTATACTTCCCTACACCAAACCTACTTATCAATATCTAACCTATTCATCTAGTATTCCTTATCCTAACTAGTTCCTATACTCTGGTATAAATCATTTTCTAAATCCTCAAAATCCAAAAATCATTGCTTTGATACCAAAATGTAACACCCCGAACCCCTAAACCCGGGTCCGGTGCGTTATGCCTAATAATAACCTGATAAATCATAAATCCTTACATACATTCACAGTGGAAAACATAACCATAATCTCCATAAACATAGTTCTACAATACCAACATTCCATAATACCAGAGTTTGCTATATCCTAACTAGAAATCCATAAAATATATCCATCACCTACATTTTTCATAGATACATACATCTCTAAAACATTCCAGTATGTCCACAAACATTCCTTTCAAAACTGACTTAAAACATAATGATATAAAACATAAAACATAAATATTTACATCTCCCAAATAGTATCAATATATACCCGGTTTCTTATACAATCCTCAAAAATGCTAAAAATACCCTCGAGCTCCTAAGCCTAACCTCAAGGATGTCCTGAAAATAGACATTCATATTCGGGTGAGACACATCTCAGTAAGGGAAGAAACATACATATTAAAACAGCGTGTGGCTAACATGAGGTATATAGATATCATTTTAATACATTTGCAAATCATTACATAACATTGAAATCGTTTTTTGATCCTAAACAATCACATCCAAAGGTTTAACCCACGAGATTACTCAAGAATAGGGGTGATTACCCGCCCGTACAAGTAGCACCCCTCTGCTCTGATACATAAGTAACCCTAAGCTCACAACTAAAGCATACCAGGACACTTACCTTACTCAGTAAGCCCTCGAGTGTTAGATTAATCTCGTACTCACGCATTCAACAATAGTTTACCTGCAAAGGCCCTAAGGATAGGGAAATCTACCTGCTCATACAAATAGGTTCCCTCTGCCCTAATACATTATGCAGCTACTGCCAAATCTGAAGCTGCTAGTGCACTCGCCTTCCTCAGCAAGCCCTCAGGCGAAGAGTTTGCCTTTCCCAATCGTAACATGTTCCACATACATACATACTTCTAATATCGTAATACATCATTCTTTTCTATCATTATACATTCATACACATTCATACCTGTTCACAACTTAACCTTGCATTTCCTTTCACTTTAAGTGACTCTTTCCCATTCGTATCGTTCACGTTTCACATTTCATTTCATTACATTGTCATTTCATTGCATAACATTTCATTTCATTACTTCGTAGTACAGTTGGTTTTTAGCCATCATCAGTTAGTTTCCACATAAAAATGCGCTAGAATCTGTTACAATTAGTCCACATAGAAATGCGCTAGAATCTGCTAACATGACTATCTTTCAGCTGTCTTACATTTACATGGTTGCCTTTAACATACACAAACAACATTGTCCATATCATATTTTATTCTTAACACTTTAATTGCTTAGCCTACATCTCATACATTTAACATATATTTGCACTGAATCTCATGCCACACAATTTAACAGTAAAATTCATATACATTCCTAAAAAAAATAAGTTAACCAACATTTAACATTTATATACTGAAAATACATTTCATTCCTTACTTACTTCCTTAGAAAATTTCTTTTCACTTTCATTCATTTACTTTCACATATACATAACAATATAAACAATCCTAGGCTCAGAAAACATAAATTTCATGGCTAGCATTTTAAACCCACATATAAACATATATACATAAATAACACATAATCCATTTTAATTCATGAAAAACCTGATTTAATATATAAATTTCCCCTTTACCTGACTTTCAACTACGTCTGTAGGATCCCCAAACTAATACCCACATGGCATTCACCTGGACCCTAAATCCAAAAATCCTAACTTAATTAAAATAAATTCCAATTAACTTAAATCTTAAGAAAAAAATACTTATTTACTACTTCCTAGGCTCCATACAACATTATTCGTTAAGGAAAACCCAAAATAACTCACTTACCCTGATTTTGGGATGTTTCCCAAATCTCACAACCCAACGATCAGCTCCTACAGTCTTGAAGAGAATGATCCCACGAACCTCATGGTGGTTCCGGATCGTCAAAAAATTTGGCCCGAAATCGAAGAGAGAAGGCTGGGAGGTTGTTTTCTAGAGAGAGAGAGAGAGAGAGAGAATTTGCTGAGTTTTCACGCTGAAAAAGGAAAGAATTTCAATTTATAGGCAAGGCTTCGTCAATGAGACACGTCGATTCATCGACGAGGCTCTATAGAAACTTCGTCGACGAGAAGATACCTTCGTCGACGAAATTCAAGGTTTCCAAAATTCTCCCTCGGGATTTCTTTGTCGATGAGGAGCAGACTTCGTCGACGAGCTTAGAAGGACACTCGTCAACGAATACAAGACATTCGTCGATGAGGCCTGCTTTTCCTTCTAATTTCTTTCCTTTTTCATTCATTATCCATTAATCCATTTCATTTATCATATTTTCTAATTATTTAAATTCCTGGGTCATTACATATAGTGTGTATACAAATTGACATGATTTACCAGTTAAAGTTAATTATTAAAGGTTATATGGTATGCTACACTAAAACTCATGTTGCCACACACTGACAATAATCTATTCTGTCTTCCTGAGAAATGTCTCACTCCAATAAATTTCAACATTTCAAGAAATCCAAGGAGCCGAGCTTAGGGAGTTTTGGGGCGAAACTAGTCTAGTTTTTGATTTAAAGTTAGTAGTGGTGAGACATTGATGTGTATACGTTTTATGGCTTGTATTACCTTGAAAGATACTTGTGTAAAATGAAGGTTTAGAACTCTAGTATTGTATCTGGGAATTTTATATATTTATGTTTCCGTTGTGTTGTTAGTATGAGTTATGGACAAGTGTACCCGGTTCCCCACCTTAGGTTCGGGTTATTATGATTATGGTGTCAGAGATATATGTAGGCAGAATAACACTCTGGGCCCACCGGATTCAGGGCGCTACAAATGCTAAATCCTCACTCAAGGCTAATTCCAAGGCTTTCCTTTTTTTTTTTTTGTTGAAATATGTGAAATATGTGTAGAAGAAAAAAATGCGAAAATCTTTTAAAAACATTTTTAGGGAAATGAAATTATAAATCCTTTTCCATAGTGATCCATAAGGTTTTAAAAATAACATAATAAAGTTTTTAAAAAAATTACATTATGTTTGTAGATGATTGTTCAAGCTTTACTAAGTTATATCTTTTGAAATCTAAGGATTGGGCATTTGATTATTTTGTAAAATTTAAACCTTAGACTGAAAATCACGAATTAGCTAAGGACCTATTAGTATCGTTGTCATTTTCTATTTTTGTTTCTACATAATAAAGAAACAAATTATAAAAACTTGTTTGTTTGTGTTGTTAGTTTTTTTATTTCTGTTGTTTGTTTTCAACTATTTGTGAAAACATTGAAAACTATATTTTATGGTATTTCATTGTTTGGGCAACATCCTATTAGATATTTTAATATCCACAAATAGTTCTTTTGGATTAAATTATTGATCATATGAATTTAAATATAATTAAAATAAAAATATACATAAATTTTAAAAAATAATAGTAATAAAGTCACTTACAAAATACATTTACTAATTTTCAATTGTCATGTCCAATAAGATTTATATTGTAAAGTAATTTAAAAAAGTATAACAATTAAGTAAAATAATCATAATAATGTTTATTTTTATTATTGTATTTTTAATGTGCATTATTTTGAAATTTTATTATTTTAATAAGATTTTTATAATATTATTTGATTTAAAGATGAAAATGATAACTTTTAAATTAAAATTTTGTTTCATTTGAATTTTATAAATTTTAACCAAACAATTTGCCATTTTATAGTTTTTAATTTTTGTTTGTGATTTTCATTTCTATATTTTTTTACATTGATACCAAATGGTCCCAAGAAAATAAATGGTTAAGAACAAATAGAAGCAGTGTACATGATTCTTTTTTTTTTTTTTGACAATTTTTGTGCAAAATAATGATATAGTCAATGAGGTAACTATCGATGCCAGATTCGGTCTGAGGTGTTGACAAGAAGGAAAAGGGTTCCCTGAATGAGAATGAACGAACTTCAATCAAGAGAAGGTGAGTCGCATGATATGGAGTCGCCACCTTATTTTTTGAATGTAGGGGAAAAAAGGAGAAAAATTCTAAAAAGAAGGGGGTTTGCGAAAGCTGGTTTTTTGAGTTTGAGAATACATTTGTGCATAACGAAGGTGACGACTGACCACTTTAATGATGATTAGCCTTCACCGCCCCTATCAACACCCATTCGAGGAATGTGTACCGCACTTATGTCTGTGTGTGTGTGTCTCCTAAAAAGTTGACATTTTGTGAAACCTATAGTGGGGACCAAATCCCACGGAGGCTCCACTACTCATCCTTACAAAAAGGAGGAAAAGAAAAAAATTGTGCTGAACCTACCCTTTTCAAGGAAGTTGCCTACGTACCCAAACTTTGAGATCAAGCCGACGTAGTTTAGGAAAAAGTTGGGTTTGGGTATTTTGAAAGGAATTCCGCCTAAAAGGGTTAATATTTTGAAAAGAGAAAGAAAAAAAATTAAAAGGTGACGAGAATTTGGGATTTTGAAGTTAGGGTAGGCATCCCAAAAATGGGTCTTTGAAAATTAGGAAATGACATTTGATTTTTTTTAAAAAAATGGAATAACTTTTTTTTGAGAGACAATTCCAAAAAACCCAATTTGGTGAGAATCCAAAAGGTTTTCATGTCGAAAGAACATTTTGGGACCAAATCTAATCTTAGGGAAACAAAACTAGGATTTGTTTTCTGAAATGAGGTAAAAATCGGCAATAATTTTTTAAAGAGGATTCCATAAGGCCCATGTGGGGAAACTAATACCACGAGGGTCTCATTAATTCCTTTATGACAAAAATTTTTAGAAACAACTCCCAATTTTTATTTAAAAAAAAAAATACTCGGGAGTGAGCTTGGAAGACTTCGTGGGACACATGTGGGGAAATCAATTCCATGGGGGTCCCATTAATTTCTCGACGATAAGAATTTTTTCAAAAAATGTGTACCCAACTTTCTAATTTCAAAATTGAGAGAATGAATTTGGAGGATTTCATAAGACCCATATAGGAAAATTAATCCCATGGGTGTTTTATTACTTTCTCGACAATAGGAATTTTTCAAAAAAAATGGTACCTAATTTTTTAATTTCGAAATCAGAGGAATGAATTTAGAGGATTTCATGGGATCCATGTGAGGGGATATATCCCATGTGAGTCTTATTACTTCCTCGAAACAACACTTGAAACCAACCATCCCAATTTTGGATTACCCATACCGATAAAGAAATATGATTTGGTTTTGTTTGGAAGGAAAATCCCCAATTTCAGGGAGGTTGTAAAATATTTCAAGGTAAAATGGTTTATTTTCTAAAAAATGATATAAAGAAATAAACAATGTAAAAGTAAATATAAGGATTAAAATGATGCATGAATTCCATGAAAAGGGAGAGCATACACACCACACATTAATATTCATACAAAACCCTAGGAAAAGATTTTTTTTCTTTCTAAAATATGCAAGTCGTGTGTATGGGTTTTAAAAGATGATATGAAATTTCATGCAAAAGATACATTGTTTTTTTCCTAAAACATACCCAAAAAATGATTTTTTTAGAAAACAAAAAAAAAAAAAAACTATAACAAAAAAAAAAAACTATCTTATATACATGATGCACATAGCAGAAAGGAGACTTTTTTTTTATGAAAATAAAAACTTAAATCTTCATGCTAATGAAAAGTACACAAGAGCGGATGAAGATATTACTTACCGAGATGTGCTGGTTCATCAAGATAGCCTAACGGAGGAGAGGAAAGTGTAGACACGCCAATTTTAATTAGGTCTTTCTGAGAAGACCTGGCGTAATAAAAGTTGACATCGAATCTTGGAAATTGGAGAATCCTTTTTAAAAATTAAGTCCTTGAGTCTCGAGTTTCAAAATTGAGTCCTTTTATTTCAAACTTGAGTCTCAATATTTTTATTTTGAGTCCCAGTTATTTTAAAAATGGAGTCCCATTTTATTTTGAGTCTCAGTTATTTTAAAATTTTTTTTTTTCAAGTCTTGTTTTTTTATTTTATTTTTGAGTTGCGATTATTTTTAAATTTGAGTCCTTTTTTTTATTGAGTTCGGGTCCTCTTCGTTTTCGAAAATTAAGTCTCTTTTTCGGGCCTTCCTTTTATTTTTTTGAAGAAATAAATTGGGCTTGCACAACCCATGCAAATACAAGGCCTAGGGATTTTAGGGTTTGTTTTGGAAGCCTATAAAAAGGCATAAGAGGGGAGAACACACAGGCACCGTGGGGGGGGGGGGGGGGGGGCACCATTGTTCACGCACAACACTTCTCTATCCATCCTCTCTCTCTCTCTCTCTCTCTCACACACACACACACACACTGCAAATCCACCCTCCACTCTCGCACGCACTCCCATCCTCCCTGCTGCCTTACCAGCCATCTCTACTCACCCTCACGTCTCTGTTTGCAACCCCGACCCCAACATCAATTTCGGTAGCCTCCCTCTCCCTTCAGCTCTCCCTCTTCCTCTCACCCTCACGTCTCTGTTCACAACCACCACTTACGACCACCATTGCACAGCAACCTGTAACCATTGTCCTCGGCCACAGTCGCCATCCTCACACCTCTACCCTCTCTCCATTCTCTTTTGCCTTCTATTTTCCTCGCTCTATCTCCTACTTTGCCTCACTGCTCCTCCCCACACTCTCCGAGTCTTGTCTTTCACTGTTTAGTTCATAACACTCGGTTGCATAACAAACACACAGTCTCTGTGTGTGTGTGTTAGAGACTTATCAATAGCAACAACCAATGATTTTTCACAAAGCATTTACACAAAGATCCGTTCAAATATTTCCCAAGATTTTTGATATGTAGTTACACGAAGATTGGTTCAAATATTTTCCAGGATTCTTGATATGTTTGTTTAGATATATAATCTGTTTCAATTCAAATGTATTCCTCTGATCCTATCTTTCCATGATTCAGTTATAACAAGAATATATTTTACACCTTTATAAATACACACCTATACCTGTGTTTAAGGTAAGGCAACAATTCTCCAAATATTTGAGCTTTCACATGGTATCAGAGCCTAAGTGACCAACGTCTGATCCCAATGGCCTTCTCCTCCTCTGCTCTTGTTCCATCCCCACCCACCTCTCTTACTCCTCACTCCTTTATCACCATCAAGCTAAGTCGTGACAACTACTTACTCTGGCATGCCCAAATTGTTCCCTACCTTAAAGGCACTCGTCTATTCGGCTATGTTGATGGCTCACTACCGGACCCACCTACTTATATTTCTGAAAGTGACAACTCAACCCAAATCATCCTAAATCCCGCCTTTCACTCTTGGCACCTTCAAGATCAACTCATCCTGTGTGTCCTTATCTCCTCCCTCACGAAAAAAAATCTATCTCATGTAGTTAAGTGCACCACCTCGCGCAAAATATGGCTTGCACTACAACACATGTTTTCCTCCACCTCTCATGCCCGGATCACCAATATACACTTTCAGCTCGCTACTCTAAAAAAAGCCAACCTCTCAATTGTTGATTATTTCCAGCAATTTACCAACCTCACTAATACCCTTGCTGCTGTTGATCAACCATTAAACAATTATGAGCTTGTTTCTTTTCTTCTTGCAGGCCTTGGACCGGATTATGACTCCTTTGTCACATCTATTACTAGTAGAGTTCAACCTCTATCCATTGAAGACCTCTATGGTCATCTCCTTGCTTATGAAAAGCGATTGGAGCAGCATCAAGCCACAGTTGATCTAACTGTCGCCAATGCCAATTTCACATCCCGCAACACCACAAATCGTGGTGGTCATGACAATCGTTGCGGCTCTCCAAGCCACAATGGACGAGGCAATTATCAGAACTCACCATCTCGAAACAATCGAGGTAGGGGGCGTGGTCAAAGTTCTTCATCCTCTTCCAACAACTCTCGTCCCGTTTGCCAAGTTTGCAACAAAATGGGTCATGTGGCATTGGATTGTTATTATAGGTATGATGAATTGTATTAGCGGGATTCCTCTCAAGGCCAAGCATATGTATCAACTTCCCAAATTTCGACTAGTGCAACTTGGTACTTGGACTTGAGTGCTACACATCATATTACTTCGGAACTTGCCAATCTGAATATTAAAGCTGAAGAATACTCAGGATCTGACACAATTCATGTAGGCAATGGTAATGATCTTCTTATTCATCATATTGGAACCACTCAAATTTCCACTCCCTCACTTAAAATTCAACTCAATAATGTGTTACATGTTCCCCATATTTGCAAAAATCTGCTCTCTGTCCAGCGCTTCACCAAAGATACTAATACATTTTTTGAATTCCACCCATCTTATTTTCTTTTGAAGGATGGAGCTACAAGGAAGCTATTGCTCCAAGGCCCAAGTAACCATGGACTTTATCAAATTTCAGCCACCAAAAATAAAAGTGTTCCGTCTGCTTTCTCAAGTGAACACTCCACTCTCTCCTTATGACATGCTCGTATGGGTCATCCTTCGTTTCAAATTGTTCATCGCATCCTTTGTTAAATGCAAGTCCCAATACATCACCCCTTCATCTCTCAAAAATGCTCTGCTTGCTTGTGTTCAAAGAGTCGGCAATTATCCTTTTCCCTTTCTTTAACTCAAGTTACAGAACCTTTAGCATTGATCTATACCGATGTATGGGGCCCTGCTCCTATTTGTTCAAACACTGGCAATAAATATTATGTTTCTTTTTTGGATGCATTTAGCAAATATTCATGGCTTTATCCCATTCCTTTAAAAAGTGATGTTAGTTGTATTTTTCTCAAATTTCAATCATATGTTGAATGATATTTTAATACCAAAATCAAAGCTGTGCAATCTGATTGGGGCGGTAAATATCGCTCGCTCCATAAAATTTTTCAAGATTAAGGTATCGTTCATGTATTTCTTGCCCTCATATGCACCAACAAAATGGTGCTATTGAGCGCAAACATCGCCACATAGTGGAGATAGGCCTTGCCTTATTATCCCAAGCAAATGTTCCTCAACATTTTTGGGACGATGCTTTTCTCACGGCCTATTACTTAATTAATCGAATGCCCACTCCCACACTTCAAAATTGTACTCCATATGAGGTTCTTTTCAAATCGCCACCCGACTACACTTTTCTCAAGATTTTTGGTTGCACTTGTTGGCCTAACCTTTGGCCATACAATGCAAAAAAATTCCAACCTTGTTCTCTCTCGTGTGTCTTCCTTGGATATAGTCCTTTACACAAAGGATATAAGTGTCTCCATGTTCCCTCTCGTCGTGTTTATATATCTCGTGATGTGCAATTTGATGAATTTAATTTCCCTTTCAATAACAGCACAATGTGCCACTCTCCTCCATCTCAATTCCATCATGGTCATATTCTGAGTCTATCAGATACAAGGGTCTTGACAGCAGCAGCTTCTCAAAGTCATCCCTCAATGGACCATACAAACACTCCTCACCACAGCTAGCTCCCAAGCGAAACAAATACAATCAGTCCAAAGCTCTCCGTAACCTCACCTCATGCCACCGACCAACCTCTTCTCTGCACTTAGAAAACTCAAAAAAGTTCGACAATTTTATTTCAGAAAACCCAACCTCTTCTTTGCACTCAAACCACTCTTCTCCATCCACCACTGATGCCCAAATATCCTCAGTACACCCAAAGATCACCCAGTCCAAAAATAATATCCAAAAACCCAAACATCTTCCTGAAGACATGATCCGATACCCAATCCCAAGAGCTCTCCTTACCGAATCATCCCAACAGCCTACCGAACCTACCTGTTATACCACAACCATCAAAGATCCACTATGGCACCAAGAAATGAATGTTGAATTTGATGCATTGCTTCATAATCAAACATGGACACTGGTTCCTCCTAATTCAACTTCTAATATAGTTGGCTCCAAATGGGTGTTTCGAATCAAAAGAAATGCGGATGGTACTATCAAACGCTATAAAGCGCGTCTTGTCGCCAAATGCTATCACCAACAACTAGGTATTGATTTTGGTGAAACATTTAGCCCTGTTGTCAAGCCTACAATGGTACGTACTGTTCTTTCCTTAGCTATATCGGCTGGTTGGGCTATTCATCAAATCGATATTCAAAATGCCTTCTTACATAGGAATTTATCAGAGGAAGTATATATCTCTCAGCCCCCTGGTTTTTTTCATTCCCAATACCCAAACCATGTATGTAAATTACAAAAAGCTTTGTATGGTCTCAAACAAGCCCCCCAAGCTTGGTTTGTTAGACACAGCAACAAGCTTCTTGATCTCGGTTTTAAAGGTACTCGGTCCGACACTTCCTTGTTTGTTTATACATCCTCTGCGGTCAGAATATTTATGCTTATATATGTGGATGATACTCTCATCACAAGCAATAAATGGCCAGCTATTGATGATTTGCTATCCGCTTTACCCAATGACTTTACTATTAAAAATCTAGGTCCTCTACATTTTTTTCTTGGTGTTGAAATGATTCAAAATTCCAAGGGCTTCATTTTATCTCAGCATCGATATATCATGGATATCCTGAAACGTACCAATATGCTAGAAGCAAAATCGGTTCAGACTCCTATGGCCACAGCAACAACACTCTAGGCTTATGAAGGTGAAGCATTTTCGGACCCAACACTTTACAGAAGCACTATTGGTGCTCTTTAACATCTCTGCATCACCAGACCAGATATAGCATTCATGGTTCAGAAGCTTTCTCAGTTTCTTCACAAGCCCACAATCCTCCATTGGCAATCAACCAAGCGCTTGCTACGCTACCTCAAGCACACCATGGATTTTGGTCTCCAATTTCACAAGTCGCACTCCCTTTCACTACAAGCCTACTCCGATGCGGATTAGGCTAGAAGTAGGGATGATCGACGCTCCACAGGTGGCTACTGTGTTTTTCTTGGGGGCAATCTAATTTCTTGGAGTTGTAAGAAGCAAGCTACTATAGCATGATCAAGCACCGAAGCTAAATACAAAGCATTAGCAAATACCGCGACTGAGATCACATGGTTATGTTCTCTTCTGACTGAACTCGAGATGCATCCCTCTACAACTCCAATTCTTTGGTGTGACAATATTGGCCCCATATATTTATCCTCAAATCTAGTTTTTCATGCTCGAACCAAACATGTTGAGATAGATTTTCATTTTGTTAGAGACATGGTGACTCGTGGTACATTAGACATCCACTTCATTTCTACCAGAGATCAGATCGCTAATATCTTTACCAAGCCACTATCTTCCTCTCAGTTCTCTCTTCTTCGTGACAAGCTAAACATTGTATCTGCACAGTTAAGCTTGAGGGGCGTGTTAGAGACTTATCAACAGCAACAACCAATGACTCTTCACAAAGCAGTTACACGAAGATCCATTCAAATATTTCCGAGGATTCTTGATATGCAGTAACACGAAGATCAGTTCAAATATTTTCCAAGATTCTTGATTGTTTGTTTAGATATATAGTCGGTTTCCATTCAAATGTTTAAATTCAAACGTATTCCTTAGATCCTATCTTTCCATGATTCAGTTGTAACAAGAATATATTTTACACCTCTATAAATACACGCTTATACCTGTGTTTAAGGTAAGGTAGCAATTCTCCAAATATTTGAGCTTTCACTCACTCTCTCTCTCTCTCTCTCTCTCTCTCTCGAGTTCTGTATTTGCTTCCTTCCTTCTTCGATTACGATACAAAAAATGAATACGATTTTTGAGAAGGTTTCTTTTGGGGTTATGCATTTCTTTGCTTCTGATCATACATTTCTTTGCTTATAATCTAATAAACGCTTGTCATGTGGTGAGTGAATTGCCTCATGTACCAGATCTTCATTGAGATTATTAAATCTTATGATGCTGCATTTTCTTGGTTCTTGGAGGTCTCATCCGCAACTTCGAATGCAGGCAAGGTTGAAGGCTTCTACTAAGTTTTAGTGATTGGAATTGGGAAAAGGATTTGGTGTAGGCCATGGGAGTGGTTAAAAAGGAGGAGTTCAAGGCAGATGAACCCCAAGAAGCTGGAGTCTATTTTTTCTACATTCTTTAACAGTTGTTCTGATACACCTACTCTGGGATCTGTCTATGTTCAATGCAACAGCCCCCATCAGTTTTAGAATCACCATTACCAACAACAAATGAAATCTGGTTTGATGCGTTACCGATTTGCTCCGAGTTCCTCCTTCGCAAATTTCGTTGATGATGAACAGTATCTCCACGTTCAGTCTTCGAATCCTAAGGCTGAGAGATTCATTGTGTAGTTCATGGCCGGAGATTCGTCTTCGCTGCATAAGATTCATATGACAACTCTGGCAACCACCACACGCTGTTCACAACCACCACACACCTACACACACACTAACTCACACACTCGCACACATACTAACTCACTTACTAGCTCATATACTAACTCACTCATTAACTCACACACTAATGCACTCACTAACTCACACATATGAACTCACTCACTCACTAACTCACTAACTCACACACTTGCACACACATTCACACATTCTACTAACATGTGTTTACACACATTTACACTCATTGTTAACACACAACACACACTTTAACACCCATTGTTACACACACTTATACACGCACTATTAACACACACCAACACCCACAATTGAACGCATTATACACACACCTTAACACACACATTTATACACATATACACACACTTTAACACACACTCATGCACACACTTTAACACACACTCATGCACACACACTTTTACACACACTCATGCACACACTCTAAACACACAACCCACACACTTACACACATACTCTTACACACACTTTTACACACACAGCAACACACACATTAACACACACCACCATATACGGCTACATGTGCCAAGATTAGGGCGATCAATGCCCTTGATCTCGACTTCCCAAAGCGGTTGTAGCTAAATAAATATAGAGAAGTTGATTAGCCAATTGTCGCGAGATTTTGTGATATTCGTCGACGAATCCGCCTCCCGAGCTTCTTACATTTTTTATTCGCTTTGATATATCATTTTTCTTTCTTGCTTATATTTGTGCTAATGGATGTTCTGGTGTTGATTAGATGTTTCGCCGTCGGTGCCTGACATAATCCTAAGCTATATTAAGTAAATTTATGTTTATTGTTATTTAATATTTTTGTTGTGTGCTCATATTTGTTGATTATTGTTGCATTATTCAATACCGTTATCATGATTTATTATTTTTGCCGTAATGGTTGTTACTTTTTCATTTTTAATTTAGGCTTTTTATTGTTGTATTATTTAATTTTGTATATTCATATTCGCCATTGTTATATATTTTTACTTATTTATTCATTTAGGTTTGTTATGGTTGTATTATTTGAGTATGTATATTAATGTTCATTATTGTTATATATTTTGTGGTTTACTCATTTAGGACCTGATCACACTATTTAATTTTTTTCATATTCATATTGATCCTAGGATTTGATTGGTTTTCGTATTGTTATTATGTTATTTCGTGTCCATAATTTGTTTTGTATTTTTTTCCATGTTTGTTTGTAGCACACTTAGCTTCCAGGGTTTGATTCATTGTCATGTTTGCTTATTCAACTGTATACTCAGACAATTTGTTAAAAGGTTGTTGGAATTTAATTTGGGATAGTCATTAATTAATTAGGTACCGTTTGTAAGAACGGGTGTGTAAGTGGTGCTAATACCTTTTCCTCACATAACCGAACTCCTGAATCCTACTTTGGTATATGCAGACCATTCTACCTTTAATTGGATAGTAATCATGTGTTCTAACCACATTCCAAAAGGTTAGTGGCGACTCCAACATCCATTTTTCACAAAAATATCAAAACACTTTTTATTCGCCCACCCTGGGGCACCTTTTGCTCCTAGGAACGTAGTGACAGAAAGACCTCGAGCGAGAGTGCGGGGAGAGATACATTGAGCGAATTGGTGAGGGAGAGAGAGTTGGTGAAAGAGAGGGATTAATGTGTGTGTGTGTGTGTGTGTGTGAGAGAGAGAGAGAGAGAGAGAGAGAGAGAGAGAGAGAGAGAGAGAGAGAGAGAGAGAGAGATGAGGAGAGGGAGAGAAAGGTAAGAAGAGAGTTAGTGAAAATCTAGAAGAGTCCTCCTCAATCTTGTAGCTCCTAGAGACTTTATAGAATATGAAACATAGGGAATAGTGAGACAAAAAAAAAAGGGGAGAAAAATAGGGGAAGTGAGGAGATATATATATATATATATATATATATATATAAAATTTTTTAAGAGGATTTTAAGAATTTTAGAAGAGTGGGGGTTAGTGGGTGAGTAAAAATAGGAAGTGGGAGATTAAAAAGAGTTTTTTTTTTTATAAAAAATTTATTCAAAAAAACTAGAGAAAATTGGACCAAAATAGGTTTGGGAGGCTAAAGACAGCCCCTAGGCAAAACGATATCATTTTGAGGATTTTTTCTTATTTTTTATATCAATTTTCAATTTTTTTGAGCTAAAAAAACAAAAGGTAAAACAAAATGACACCGTTTTCCCAAGTCGAGCGTGTTGAATCAGGTGTAATCCCAAAAGGGGGGGTAAATTGGGTATTTAAAAAATTCTAAGGCACTTAGTTACCTCTTAAACTCTTCTTCAAAATTTACCAGCAACTTCTTGTTACTCAATTATGTATGTGTACGACTATTCAATCTATGCATGCAATATACACAATTTAAATGCAATGCTGAAAATAAAGAGTGAAGGGAAGAGAGAGGGCAAACACAGTTTTACGAGGTTCAGTCAACTTGGCCTACGTCCTCGGCTTGAGCAACCACTCAAGGATTTACTAAAACCCTGCTCCTTAAAGTGGTACGGAGCTTCCCTTACAATCCGCTGCTTACAAGAGGCACAACTTCCTCCTACTCCACTGCTTAATAAGAGGTACAGCTCTCTCCTCACACAGCGGTTCACACACCGAACCGTGTATACAATAGAATCTGGAAAACAACACACAAAACAATGCTTCTAACAAAAGTTTGTGAGTACAATTCAATTTCCTAGCACATTAACATATGATATAACTTGAAACTCATGAATGTATGAAAAACGATATAATCGTTTTATGTATGATATGCTTCAACACACAAATCCCTATTTAACCACAACTTCCAAGTAAAGAGATATTTGAAATGCCTTGGAGTCAACTAGGGTTCTTGATTCACTTTGTAAAGATGCACAAGTATGTTTGATGTGAGCTAGTTAAAAAAAAACTTTGTCTTGACTACAAACTCAATCAAAATCACAAAGTTTTAGTTGATGTATTCAATCACAATTTGAGTATATTAATTTTTAGAAAATATCCTTCAATTAATTGTATGGTTATAAGTACCAAGGAAATCTAATCAAGTTTTAATATATCTAAAATATAAATCTTTTAGAAAACACACACTTAAATCAAATAATGATCTTGTTTAAAATAGTTATGTATATGTATAGATACTTTCAAGATCACATTTTTAATCAAACTAGGTTTTTCAATAATAAGCTCTTTGAAAAATATATGTATATTTTTATGCTCTTGAATCAAAATTCAATCAACCAAGTTAAATAACCTTTCTCAAGTAATGATCTCTTCAAAAATTAATTTTTATACGAAAAAGCACACTCAAGATCAAAACTTTTCCAATGCTAGTAAAAAACAAGCAATGAGATGAGATGAAAAGTTCGTAAGACTAATAACTTGAAAAATCAAACCTCAATACTAGATTGAAGTACAGAAGAGTAAACAAGTTCCCTTTGAGAATCTGAGTTGATTTTCCCAAGCTTGAAGAATAGAGATTGAAGTGTAGGCAATCGTATAGCACTAGGAGTAGATTTTCAATGTTCTTGCAATAAGGTGTGTTCTTCTCTTTCTTGTGTGTCTAACCTATGTTCTAGGGTTTAGATATTCAGAATATATAGTATATTAACCTTAGGAATGATCTTAGCCTTTGGATAAATAAAATAGCTCGCGAGTCTTTTTAATCAAAATCTGAATTTTAAGTTTCGTGCAGGTTCAGGCAACCGAAGTGGGGTTCAAGCTCTTGAAGTGACAACATCAGGCGCCTGAGGTTCTAGGGTTAGGCGACCGAAGTACCTATGCCAGGTTCTGTCTTTCCCATTTAATTCTTCAGGCTACCAAAGAAATTCTTCAGGCGCCTGAGGTTGAGTTCAGGCTACCGAAGTCCCCTTTTTCTCAAATTTTCTTTTCTAATTTAAAATTATATATTGTTCCTTTTCTTGGGTCTTTTATAAAATATATTTTTCATGATTTTAAGAACATTTCTAAGTCCATGAGAGTTTCCTAATGATGTACATGAAATGCATGAATCCTAAAATCATTCTAAGTTATATTGAGTCTCAAATTAAATCATATGAAAATGTAAGCACATGAGTTCTAAATACCCATTCCCAAAATATTCTTGAACATTTCCGCTTGCATCTTAATTCTCATACTCTTTGAGTTCAATGGTGTATTTTAAAATGTATCAGCTTTACTTTATGGCTTCCATGGCTCGTTATCTTTCCGTGAATGCTTAGTGTAAGTCCTGTTCATGAATTCAATGCGCAGATCAAATATCAAGTGATTTGTCATTATCAAAATAGGATTAGACTCGTAGAGTCAACAGGGCGTGTGCTCGCACGTATATGCGTGGTCCGCCACGCTTGTGCGCATGCTGCTACATGCTAGACCCAATTTTTTCTTTATAATTTTTTTTTTGTTTTTTCCTTTTTAAAAAATAAACTAAAATAAAAATCCAAAATTACTAACAAAACCCCAAAATAAATATTATAAATAAATAATAAATAAATCAAAAAATGAGATTTTCTTGGTTTTCATGCTCCGAAAATCCAAAATTTATTCGATCGCTTCTTATCCTTTTGGACTGCTTTGAATTGCCTGAAACAGTAAAAATTAGTCAAAGAGAAGCGGAAGCACCTAAAATGTGTTGGGAAATCTTCTCGATTTTCATGTCGAAACTCAAAATTTGCTCGAGATGCTCTTAACCCTTTCAAACTACTCAGAATCACCCAAGACAGTCCAAATTGATCAACAAGGAGTGGAAGTGTCCAAAATTACTAACAAAACCCCAAAATAAATAATATAAATAAATAATAAATAAATCAAAAAAGGAGATTTTCTCAGTTTTCATGCTCTGAAAATCCAAAATTTATTCGGATCGCTTCTTACCCTTTTGGACTGCTTTGAATTGCCTGATATGGTAAAATTAGTTAAAGTGAAGCAGAAGCACCCGAAATTTGTGGGCAATCTTCTTGATTTTCATGTCAAGACTCATAATTTGCTCGGGATGCTCCTCAATTGTAAATTTTAGTTACGGATATCATTTTTTAGATTAATTTGAAGGGTCAAATAAATAATTTTCTAGCCATTAAAATTACAATTGTAGTTGTTTAAATGGTTGATTTATTTCCATATTTTATTTTTTAGTTTTAAGTATTTAAAACTATGAATTAAGTCATAGCACTTTGACATGCCTATTCTCCTTACACATTTTCCTTGTGCCTGCCATATTCTTTATTGAGATTGCAGCTGGTGGAGTCGTCGGCAGCCGCACCAACCGGGTGCTTAAGCTAAATTTTGAGCTGTAGTAGGCAGAAAATGGCAACCACCTTCACCTACATTACCCACCTTGGTTGACTTGCACCCCCCATCTCATGCTATATAAATGTGATGGGTGCTGTGTTGTATGAGAGTGTGGAAATGTGTTTGTAGAGTAGAGCTACGTGCATGAGTGTGTGAGGTAGAACAGAGTGTTTCGAGAGAGAGAAAGAAAGAGTTGAGTTGAAGGCAATAACCCCCTCCTCTTTGTATTAGTCTCCCAGTTATAGTGAATTGGTGCATGCTCCATGGACGTAGGTCGATTCGACCGAACCACGTAAATTCGGTGTTCCATTTTTGTTATTTATTTTTACCAGTGTGTGATTGTTGCTTCTAGATCCACCCCAACAATTGGTATTAGAGCAAGGTTGTAGAAAAATTGCCAGATTGGAGAAAAATTCCTAGATTGGAGCCTCTGTCTAGTGTCTCAAAACTCAGTTTTGAGGCCACCATTGCATTCCTCTTGTTGATATGAAGCCAACGGTGGTAACTAGAACTCGAACAGAGCTCAGAAGACATTGCACGCACCTCAATGCACCATCGACGGTTGGACGCAATAGCCACGCACCCTCACGCGCCGAAAGGTGATTGGCAGGTGTCCCCACGCGCCCCCCAAAGTTTGGAGAGCACACTCACGTGCCTGTATGCACCAGTAAACTCCCGGCGAGCTGAAGGAAGAAGATGACGATGTTAGAGTGACGTCAGCGTCCGTATCAATCGTCCGTGATAGTGCAGAGTCAGCGTCCACGTTAGCTCTAGCAGCGGCACGTGTCACCCAGTCACTGGCCTAGTGTCCGAGTCAATAGTCTACGTCAGCTGCCATGTTAGTGGGCCCACACCACGTTAGTAACTAGGTCCCATAGTGACACATCAAAAGATGGGCCCTATGGTGCAACGTCAGAAGGGAATATTTCGTCAAAATTGACCGAGGTTTGACTAGGCATTTCAGAGCTATTTTGGGTCCATTTTTCGAACGACTTGAACCATTTCTAAGGTTTTTGACTGTTCTGGATCCAACCGTGCTCTCCATTTGAGCTAATTTAATCTCTAGATCAACGAATCGAGATGTCAAATGAAAAGAGCTCACAAATCGAGATGTTTGACAACACGAACTTTGGTTTCTGGAAAATGCAGATTGAAGACTACTTGTTTGGTAAGGAGTTGCACATACCATTGAAGGAGAAGACATAATCCATAAAGGAGAACGAGTGGGAGTTGCTTGACCGATAAGCTCTCGGAGCTATCAGAATGATGTTGGTAAAGTCTGTTGCCTTCAACATCAAGCACTTGACAACCACCAAGTCCCTTATGAATGTGCCATCCATTATGTATGAGCTGCCATCAGCCGCTAATAAGGTACACTTGATGAAAAAATTATTTACCATGAGTATCTCTCTACAGGTGAAAGTTTTAGTAGACATCTGTATAATTTCAACGAACTATCGGATCAACTCACCTCGATTGGAATTACATTTAACAGTGAGATCTGTGCTTTACCGATTCTTAGTCAGCTACCTGAGAGTTGGAAAGGTATTGTTACTGCGATCAGTAGCTCCGCAGGAAAATCAAAGTTGAAATACGATGAGGTCATCAACATGATTTTGACGAAAGAGATTAGAATGCAGTCGAACAATTCCTCCACTTCAAGTTCAGTCTTGAACGTTAAAAGATGAGGAAAAGGAAGCGGGCATGGACGATCAAACAATCGCGACATATCTAGGACTAGGCGGTTTAGATCCAGAAATCCTAGAGGTTCCCAGGGCACAAAGAACATTGAGTGCTGGAGCTATGAAAAGGCAAAACATTTCATAAACCAGTGCAAAAGTTTGAGAAAGGAATTTAAGGCGAAAATAGAAGAAAATCTCTTCTCTTCCTCAGGAGAAAAAGATATTATTTGCTGAATACAAAAATTACACATCGTTTGCAAACCAAGCATATACATTATCTATTATTTACGTGATTGAGATATCCTGCTGATTGATATCCTTGAGGCTTGCTTGACATCTTTGTGTGAACACGATTGATTGAATATTTTGAGAAATAAAGATTGTTTGTTGACACTCTCACGCACTCATTACACTAATAGAAAATATTTAAGAGTTGAAATATTAGACCACACTGAACTTACATATTAAATCATTTGTGGTGTATGTGACTGAGCGCATTTGGGTACATATCTGCTTTACAAGAAAGCACAATCACTGTACCGATATTATTTGTTTTCAAATCTGTTGTATTTCTAGGCACGGGCTTGAAGAGGGAGACTAGCCCTTTTGAAATAGTCCCAGATTGACTTAGACCTGGTTAGGAAAGTTAGGTGCACCATCCTATTAAGGTGTAGGTTGAGGTCAGCCCCGTTAATTGACTTGGTTGTAAAGGTTAAGATCAGTCCTGTGCTAATTGACCTGATTGTGATTGGTGCCGCTCCACCCATTAAGTGAGCTATTAGTGGAATCATCGGATTTGCGTGCTTGAGGTGGGGACATAGACACAGTTGGCCGAACCCCGATAACATATCGTGTGCCTTGTTTATATTTCTGCATTTTATATTTATCACACATGTATGTTTTGGCATGAATGATGCGCTTGATTTAAATTTCCGCACTTTATATTATTGGCGCATTTGGAATTGCATAGAAAGACCCTAGGTTGTATTATACGGGTATTTCGTTTAACCTAGGAGATAAATTTTAAAATTTCACTTCACCCCCCCTCTTATGAATACACCAATTCTAACAATTGGTATTAGAGCATCGTTGCACTTAACTTAAACGTTTTTGCAAAAAGATCGCAATGACTCAAATTGGTGTATCCTCATTTGGTGAGGGTCAGTCACCTTTCAGTCCTCCTCTGTTTTGTGGTGTTGATTACACCACTTGGAAAATTAGAATGAGCATTTTTATAAAATCAATGAACTAGAGGTCTTGGCAGGTGATTGTAAACGGAATTTGTATGCCTGTAGAAAATGATATTAATTCGATGCATGCAAATTCATATGCCGTAGACATGTTATATTGTGCTTTATACTCTCATATTTTTCATGAATTTATAGCATGTAGAAATGCGAGGGAGATCTGGGTTGAGCTGGAAAAGAGATATGGAGAGACCTAGGAAAAGGAAACCATCACTCCAAAGATATCATGTTCAGATGATCAGGGAGTGGTAAGTAATAGGGATAGTGCGTCAACAAAACATGAGGTATATGGTTCTCACTCTGGCTCGTTTGAGGATTCATGTGTTGAATGTTGTGTTGCTACATGTGCTAAATCATCTATTGAATACCATGATAATCCTGTTGATGATGCGTGTGATGATTCTTATGCTGAATGCTATGTTGTGTCATATGATGAATCATCTAATATTCCCTATGATAATACTGTTGAGATTGCATGCTATGATTCATGTAATAATTATGATATATCTTATGATGAATCATGCATTGAATTCACTATTGAAAGCATGTCTTCAAAGAAAGAACTAGAATGTACTTTATCCAAAATGCATAAGCTTCTAGTTCATACGTCTAAGCATAAAATACTTTTGAAGAATGAGAAAAAAGGAATAGCAAAACAATTAAATGAGTTAGAAAATTATCATGCTATTCTTGAAAAGAAAAAGATTGAGAAAATATTGAAAATTATATGCTTGGAGAAAGAAACGCATGATTATTCTAGATTTACACTCAAATTTATAAGTGAGAAGAATAATCATAATAAATCCTTAGAGATTAAAAATAAAAATCTTTTCAAAAAGGATCTAGGAGTATCACATAATTCCCACTATCATGTCTTAACAAGAAATAATAAGGATTGTAAGCATATCCTTTCACGCATTTACAAAATCTGCTTACATTATAAAAGAAAAGGACACAATCGATTTATTTTCTCATCCATAAGTGCCAGAGGGTTAGAAAAAAAATGATGTGGGTAATCATGAAAGCAAACCCCTTAGGATCTGAAGAAGATTGGAGTTAAATAGAGATAACTTAACTATTTTCTGTTTTCTTAGATCTTAGGATTAGGTTTAGGGGGTTGTGATGACTGTAGGTGTGGGAAGTGATTGTTGCTTAAAATGAAAATCTTAGTATACACACTCACTGAACTATCTTATTATACTAAGACCCTTTATCCACTTCCAAATGGACATGGCATCTATGCCTTGTACTTAATTCTAAATGCTTAACCCATGCTAACATGAAAATCATAAAGTTAAGCAACTGTTGTCGTTTGCACAAAATTGATTGTTAGGGTTCTATCTTATATCATATATCACTATACCCTAAACTCACTTTTGAATATGAAAAGCCTAAATCAAAATCAAGTCATCACTCTAGGGTTAAAGCACTATTGATCATAAATGACTAATATATATTAAGTGTTTCTCATAGCTACAACGAAAGTAGAGGTATCCATTAGGGGATTGGTCCCCTTGAGTTTAAATCTTAGAACCTTTAATTTTGGATTAATCGCTCCATAGGAAATCTTTACCAAACCACGATCATATCAGGTATAGATTCATCATTTTCTTGGTTTGTATCATTGTTCTAAATTGTGATAATATTTATAGGATACTTTCCATTCTCCGAAGATCATTGTTCAAGAAAATTCAAATACTCATAAATGCTCTTTGCCTAAGCGATTGGACATATCCACTTCCGTGAAAATATCTTGAGTCATGTCCACTTATATTGAATACTCTTCGAACTTAATAGAAATTATAATCCTTAAGAGTATTTAATCTACTTCACACACATAGCTCTCAAAACGTTAAGTCATATCCTTTAGAGCTTCATATCCTTAGATATGAGTTGAATGACTATGTTGGTTGCAGCAGGTCTCAATCTAGATAAGTGCACAAAATTCAAGTAGACCTATGCACATTCAGTTTAAATTGAAAGCCATTCCAACTTGTGCCTCTCACACGCATTGAGATTCATAAGAAAAGAGGCAGACATGGGCTTATCATCTCAACAAATATTCATTATGACTTTCTGGTCCAATAAGCCTAAAGCATTCACCGCCAAGATATAATCATGAAAAATCTAAAACACTTGGCTAAGTAATTAGAAATTAAGAAAAGACATAAAATGAATAAATACATAACTCAGGGGGAGCATTTTTCTTTTATGACTATTTATATTAAATGCTCTTATGATCATAGCTTATATGCCTTAATGAATTATGGCACTAAACTCATAACTATCCACTGTTATTTATTGTTCATATTATTTCTTGATGGATAGTGATTTATGATTATCTAGTATTGTGAGCTGTTATTGAATATATTGTTTGATACTACTTGATTGCATGGAACGCCATCTGCAAGATTGTTGCAGAAACTTATTTACTTGCATGCTTGTATGGAACGTCAACTGCATGGTTGATGCAGTATATTGTGTATTGCATGCTGGTAGCAGATATAGGTTCTCGTGTGCCTTGAACTTGTAAATTGCTTAATTGAACCTATCAGGTACTGGTTTTATGGGAAACAGTCCTATACACAAACGACATGTTGCCGAAATCTCGTCAGGATTTTCCCATATAAAACCTGGTGCTAAAGATGATTATGATAAAATTAATATTAAAACATTTTTGAAAGGATGAGTGAAACCAAATAGATAATTAAACTTCATCCCCACATAATCATCTAATGATTAGGGAACTCAATTCCATCCCTATAGGAAGCATATAAATGATCCATATACATCACTTTCATTTATTGAATATCGAGGCTCTTGAGAATACTCTAAATATTATATCTAGTGCTTAAAGTCTTATGATTTGATATGAAATGTTTTTGGGTCATAAACATTATTGCATGCCTCAATTTTGATGTATCTATGATCTATAGGGACAACTATACTGATGAAGTGACAAATGCAATTGACAAATATTCAGTATAGTTGATTTTAAAGATTTGTATTAATGACTTATACTACTAAGCATAATGAAATTAATCTTTGGTTAGTATAAGTAGTTAAAGAATCTAAGCACGCACTCAAATTGAAAGGGGGAGCATCTAAACATGAAATCCTATTTTGTTTTGCTCACAAATATGTTTAACTTAGATCTATTGTGAACTCATTGTGGCATGTGATTGAATGGAATGTTTTTATTGAAAATCATAATCCGAAGCGTGTGTATATCGCCACAATTGTTTGTGTTTGCCATATAATCTTGTATGTGATTGTTGAATTCTTAGGATCATTTTGGTTTTGGTTTTCTGGTTATATTTTTGTATGTGCTTAATGGACAAACCAGAAAACTCATACTTGCTTGATTTAAATTAAAATCTTATTTTTCTAGCAAGCAACCCCCCAACACCAACTTTCAAACATTAAAAAGTGGATGTATAATATAATTATATACATATATATATATATATATATATATATATATATTTATCTACATGAACTTTTGGCAAAATCAAATTTCAAAACAATTTTTTTTCCTCTTGCCTCATTATTATTATTATATACATACATGTATTTCAAAATTGCATAACGTTGAGTATAGTCTTAATTGACTATCGTGCTTTTAAAATGAAATGTAATATGTCATGCATATGCACTGAATGATTAATATTTGCCGCTTGCTGAATTTATTTGGTAGGATGAGTATATAAGAAATGCACTTAAGTGAACACCATCCTTGAGCTTAATTCAAGTAAGCGTGTATGTAAATATACAGGGAGTTTAAGTCCCAATCTTAGGATAACTCAATAAGAACTTAATGCCTAAAAACTCTTGCATGCTAAGTAATATTAAGAAGAATGAACATATGATGGGAGTGCTTAAATGAAATTCATTCTTGAGCGTAAACGCACTTATGTATGCCTGAGACTATATCTGGGAGTTTAAGCCTCATTCTTGAGAATAGAATTATAACTCACTAAGCTTTGTGAACTTATACTATTAATTGACTTTAACTTTTTGAGTCCGATTTGTTTCATTACTTATACTGTATTAGAAACTTAATGAACTCCTATAATTAATGTTAGTATAAGTTGCTAACAGGTCTAATGCATAGTAAAGAGGCTTCTTAGATGTTTCATAGTTTGCATACATTTGGGGGGAGCTCTCTAGTAAAAATTTTACAAGTCTTAGCAACTAATATTATTGTTGATTTGTCTTCTTGCCTTAGACTTTGTGAATGTTGATTTTTGCTTGTGTGCACATGTTTTATATCTATAGCATGATCATATTGGATGTAATGAATATTGATTATTCCTTGTGATGTACACTTCCTTTGTCCACTTCATGATGATATTGAAGTTTATATTTGGTTGTTGGACTATACTGAACTGTTTGAGTAGTTGTGGATAAACTGTTAGGATATATAAACTCAAACATGTTACGCTTTATACAGGATTTATTTTGGAAAGTCAGATTTACAAATGACACTCTACCAAAATTTTTCAAAATCGTTCCAAAATTTATATTGTATTAATGTAATACTTACCCATTGCCTAGAGTTTTAACTCATATGACCCTTTTTACTGTTGCCAAAAGGGGGAGATGGAAAGGGGCAAAAATAATGGGTAAGGTAATTTGGTTAAAATAAATTGGATGCATATTGATAGGGGGAGCCTTCTTAGGTTTAAACCCATATTTTTGTTGGCTGTATTTGTCATCATCAAAAAGGGGGAGAATGTTGACCTTATAGGTCACGCCTAATTTTGATTATAACAAATAGTCATGATATCTAATGGGTATTTAAGATTATGTGCAGAAACCTCAATCGTTAAGATCAAGATGCACGTAAAGTAAGTGAAGATTGAAGACCATATCTCATTGTGTTGTAATATATAATTCAATCATTTGGTTTGTAATAGTAATTAGGGCTTTGATTATAATAACTGCATGCATCACTTGCATGATGTAATGTGTAAGTTCAAAATGAAAATGACCTTAGAAAGACCTTAGGAATTACCCTTCGGTCGACCGAAGGTTGATTGACACCGGATTTTTTTGATGTCTTCAAAAGGACCCAAAAATGACCCTAGAACACTCATCATTGCACTTGCATGTGTTAGGCACTTGAATAGGGTGAATGTGAAATGAATCAGGACAAAAATGCACATTTTGTGCACCTTCGGTCGACCGACCTAGGCAGTTCATTCTACCCCGATCGACCGAACCCGGTCTGGGTCAACCAGTTGACCACAGCCCAGTCAATCGAATTCATTTAGTTCAAGTACACCCAGTCGATCGAACCTCCTAGGAGTCAACTTTTTGACTACCTAGTCATTCGTGCCCAAAATGTACTCCAATGCTCCAGTTGACCGAGGGTCCTCGAGAGATGTCCCAATGGTCTGGTCGACTGAACCATCTAGTTCAAATATCCCTAGTCGACCGAACCGCGCTAGTTGGGAAAATCGCCTCTCTCGGTCGACCGACCCTGAAGTTCAAAAATGGTCTAGTGGACTGAGCCATATGAACTTCGGTCGATCGAAAGTGTTCTGGTCGACTGGGTCTCTTGGGTTGCCTTGAATTTTTTATCGTGGTTAATTTTTTAAAATAGGGTTAAAATATTTAAAACATCATTAATCTTTTCTAATAATACCAGGCTTGTCCCCAATGGTTATAATTCTTGGGGTGTCTATATATACCCCTTCATTTGGGAAAATTTTGAAGAGATTAGCCTATTTGATCAATAAATTCTCTCTCAACCAAAAATATCCTACTTTTCATTTTCATACTAAAATCACTTATACTTACCTTCTCTTATTGCTCATACTCTCTGTAAGTTGATTGAGTGTTTAGCTTCATAGGTTTGCTCTTTGATTGGTATTTGATTGATTCGATTTTAACGAGAACTAAACCGGGGTATTCTTAGGGGGCTTTGTTCATAAGCTTATCTTAAGAAGACTTGCCTAAACTTCTGAGTATTGCATTTGTGTTGCAATATCTTAGGAAGCTTGTATTTGGTTTTTGGGTTGCAAAACGTTTTTCAAAACTTACTCAAATATCTTGCGTGTTTTATATTTGATATACTTGTGAGAAGATATTTGCGTTTGTAGTATAAATCTTTGTGCAATAGTTATTCACTCACATATTATTTGCTGAATACAAAGATTACACATCGTTTGCAAACCAAGCATATACATTATCTAATATTTATGTGATTAAGATATTGTGACGACCTGCTTAATTTTCATATTTTTTTTATATAATAAAATTAATATCACAAATCCCAACTCAGTAGATGATAATCCACCTGACCCGTGGGTACCAGGGATACATCAAAACACATAACGGAAGCCTAAACAGCAGGAAACATACAATCACAATATTATAAGTACGAAAACATCCATCACATTACCATAAATATTAGAGTCACTATATCCACTGTATTTCAGTATATACATCGCAAAAACAAAATTTAGCGACATTTCCCCCAAAATCTAACTGTCCTTACTAAAACTTACCCTTCAAAGAGGGCAGACAAACATCACTAGATCAGCGGGGCTTTTCCCGCTCTTCTATTTGAGGCTCCTGAAAAGTTTATAAAATTTTGGGGTGAGACACGTCTCAGTAAGGGAAATAAACTAATACCAGTGTGTGGCAACATGAGTATTCAGTGTTATACATATACCATACAGAACATATTCAGTAATTGTTTTGTCAAATATGGGAAAACATATATATCATCAAAACATGGCAGAACATATTGCATTTTCATATACATATTTCATATCATATAATAATAATACAAAAAAATTCCTGGTAGATTAGCTGGCTGTTGTCATATATTACCTCCACATGACTGGGTTGTGTAGCCTGAAGGCGAGACCTGACAGTGGTTGGTCGACCACTGCCAAGTCAAAAGTATAGTCTATAAGTCTAATGGGTTTGCCTGACCTGGTCCGTACACCAGGGGCGCTCACACACTTCCAATCTCACACCACTCCGTACAACGACGTTAACACAAATATCATCATCATGAAGACCATGGACACATAGCAACGGTACCGTGCAAGTGCTAGCCAAGACCAAGCCAACTAGGTTCTGATATCATAGAACATATACTGAAACTGTGATACATGGATATTTCTTATCATTAACTATCAAATCAATCATATCATTTTGCATATATACGTATATCATGAAAATCATCGGCCCGTATGCCGGTATTACACATTTTACCATAGCTCGGCTCGTACGCTGGCAAATCATATCATAGCATAGCCCGTACGCTGGCAAATCACATCCATAGCTCGGCCCGTATGCTGGAAAATCATATACATAGCTCAGCCCATACGCTGACAAATCAAATCCATAGCTTGACCCGTACGCCGACAAATCATATCATAACACACCCCGTACGTTGGCAAATCATACACATAGCCCGGCCCGTACGCCAGCAAAATATATAAAAATCTCGGCCCATACCCCGGTTTTTCATTATAAAAATCCGTATCATTAACACATTCCCAGAAAATAGTATTTTATAACAATTCTACTCATGCCACACTAATAGGTTTTCCGCATATTTAACATACCATCATTTTTAACAGTATTTTCCTAAATATAAATCATATATAAATATATTTATTTTATTGAAAACAAATGCTATAACAATATACATATTTTTCATAAAATACTAGCTTAGTTTATCCCCTTACCTGATTCCTGAAAAGCCCTTAAGAAAATTTGTCCCGTACCCGTACGGTTCCCCGTTCAATACCCTGAAAACGGAATTTCCCAGAACTAAAGTTCAGTATTCCTATGCGTACTACGGTTCCTTCAACTGTCAAAAATCCAAATATTGAGTAGAAAACCTTACCCTGGATTTGGGTTGGTTTCCACCTCAGTCCCACCGACGATCCGCTCCGGTAGACTTGCAGAGAACTTTCCCAAGAGCGTCGTGGTGGTCTCAGATCGTCGACCAGCGAAAATCTAACCCGAAATCGAAGAGAGAAGGAAGAGAAACCGTGTGAGGAGAGAGAGAGAGAGAGAGAGAGAGATTCGGCGCAGGAAAATGAAGTGAAAATTATGTTTTAACCCTATTTATACTGCGGGATTCGTCGACGAGCCACGTCACCTCATCGACGAGTCTTATAGAAAGTTCTTCGACGAACTCCAACCCTCGTCGACAAATTTCAGGCTTCCAAAAATCCTCTTTCGGTATCTTCTCGTCGACGAATCCTATCCTCGTCGACGAGCTCTTATTATACCCTCATCGACGAGGAGTGAAAAAATTCCTCGAGATTATCCTTTCCAAAATGCAACGTCATCGAAGCGTTCGTCGACAAAGTTGACTGCCTCCTTTTGTTTCTTGTTTCCATTTCCCTTTCTTTTTATTATTTAAATACCATTATTCTTTCGATCGTTACATTCCTCCCTCCTTATAAAATTTCGTCCTCAAAATTTACTATTCACGTAATTTGTCATCCCTTAACAAGAAAAGAGTCTACTTATTTTATTAATTATCCTCAGTTATGGTAGAGGAATATCGTGGTTAGATTCCAAGTCTTTGTAGATTACACATAAACAAAAGAAAAATTCTCCCAAAACTAAAATGCTACACTAATTAAACCATTACATGTACCTACAAAAGAAATACTACCTAACTACTTACATTTTACCTATTTAGACTCCTTGGAATAGATGCGGATACTTCTGTTTCATATGTTCCTCGGATTCCCAAGAAGCCTCTTCAATTGCATGATTCTTCCACAAAACTTTTACTTGAGGAATCTTCTTGTTTCGTAGCTCCTGTAATTTCCTATCTAGAATATGTATGGGTACCTCCTCATACACAAGTGACTCACTAAACTTTAATTCATCATAACTGATGATATGAGAAAGATTTGGGACGTATTTCCTCAATATAGTAACATGGAATACGTCGTGGATCCTGGACAACACAGGTGGCAAAGCTAGCCTATAAGCTATCGATCCCACTTTATCTAGAATCTCAAATGGATCGATAAACCTAGGACTAAGTTTACCCTTCTTCCCAAGTCGCATAACCCCTTTCATAGGAGCTATCTTCAAAAACACATGATTACCCACATCAAATTCCAGATTCCTGCGGCGATTATCAGCATAACTTTTCTGTCAGCTCTGAGCTGCACTGATCTTGTCTTTGATAAGCCAAACCTTATCACATGCTTGCTGCACAAGATCATGCCCCACTACTCGCCGCTCACCCACTTCATCCCAAAATAAAGGAGAACTACATCTCCTACCATATAAAGCCTCAAACAGTGCCATGCCAATGCTGTTTTGATAATTGTTATTATACGCAAATTCTACTAGTGGCATGAATTGAGTCCAACTACCCCCAAAATCCAATATGCACGCATGGAGCATATCCTCTAATGTCTGTATCGTCCTCTCAGTCTGCCCATCTGACTGCGTATGGAATGCCGTGCTAAATGACAATTGAGACCCTAGTGCTTCCTGCAGACTCTTCCAAAAATGTGACGTAAAACACGAGTCTCGATATGACACAATCGATACTGGCACCCCATAAGAACGAACTATCTCCTGAATGTAGATCTCCGCTAAATGGTTGAGGGAGTAGCTGATGTAGATAGGTATAAAGTGGGCGGTCTTAGTCAAACGGTCAACAATCACCCAGATGGCATTCTAACCATGTAATGTCGTCAGGAATCCTGACACGAAGTCCATATATATATGATCCCACTTATACTCTAGGATAAATAACGGCTGCAACTGGCCTTTCGGCCTCTAGTGCTCAGCCTTTACCTGCTGGCACGTCAAACACTAGGCTACATACTTGGCGATCTCTCTCTTCATACCACTCCACTAGTACGACTCTCGCAGATCTCTGTACATCTTCGTACTACCAGGATGAACTGTATACAAAGATCTGTGAGCCTCCTCTAAAATAGTCTTTCTGATCTCTGTATCGACAAGAACGCATAATCTGGAATGGAACCGCAAAGCTCCATTATCTGCAATACTGAATTCCTCCCCTTACCATTCTGCATTCTATCCATCGCCTATGCTAATTCTGGGTCTTCCTTTTGAGCGGATTTAATTCTTTCTTGCAGAATAAGCTGCACTACTAAACTGGCAATGTGAACTTGAGAACCACTCTCAACTAATTCAATGTCGAAACTCTCCAGATCCCTCATGATCGGATACTGGATCTCCATTGTCATCAACGTTGATTCCTTGGACTTCCTGCTCAATGCATCAGCTACCACGTTTGCTTTCCCCGGACGATAACTGATGGTACAATCAAAATCCTTAATTAACTATAACCACCTTCTCTACCTTATATTCAGTTCCTTCTGCGTGAGAAATACTTTAAACTCTTGTGGTCAGAGAAAATCTCACACTGCTCACCCTACAGGTAATGCCTCCAAATTTTCAATGCGTATACCACTGCAGCCAATTCAAGATCATGTGTAGGGTAGTTCTATTCATATTCTTTCAACTGCCTGGACACATACGCCACTACCCTGCCATGCTGCATCAATACACAGTCAGTCCCTTCAAGGACACATCACTGTAAATGACATACCCCTCACCCCCTGATGGGATAACCAATACTGGTGTTGTGACTAATCTTTGCTTCTGTTCTTGAAAACTCTGCTCACAACTATCGTCCCACTCAAATAGGACATTCTTCCTCGTCAGTCGTGTTAAAGGTCTTAACAAAGCTAAGAATCTCTCAACGAAACAGCGGTAATAGTCAACTAGCCCCAAGAAACTCCTAATCTCCTAGACATTCCTCGGTCTAGCCCAATTCACTACGGCCTCAACCTTACTAGGATCCACATAAATACCGTCTCCAAATACAACATGACCCAAGAACACAACCTTCTCAAGCCAAAATTCCCATTTGTTGAACTTGGCATACAACTTCTTTCCCGAAGTGTCTGCAAAACCTGCCTCAAGTGTGTCTTTTGTTCCTCCTAGCTCCTCGAATAGACCAGTACATCATCAATAAAAACAACAACAAACTGTTCTAGGTATCGGTGGAAGACTCTGTTCATCAAGTCCAAAAATACCGCAGGAGCATTCGTCAAATCAAATGGTATAACAAGAAACTCGTAATGCCCGTACCTGGTCCTGAAGGTCGCCTTCGAGACGTCTTCTGCTTTGACTTTTACCTGATTGTAGCCGGATCTGAGGTCAATCTTCAAATACACCTGTGTACCCTAGAGTTGGTCAAACAAATCGTTGATACGAGGTAAAGGATACTTGTTCTTGATTGTCACTTTATTAATCTCCCTATAGTCTATACACATCCTCATAGTCCCGTCTTTCTTCTTCACAAATAAAACTGGAGCTCCCCACGGAGATACACTGGGTCGTATGAAGCCCTTATCAAGCAGATCTTGCAACTGATTCTTCAATTCTGCCAATTCTGCTGGCGTCATCCGATAAGGTACTTTAGAAATCAGTGTTGTACCGGAAGGTAGATCAATAGGGAAATCTACCTCACGATCGGGTGACAAGTGTAACGATCCAATAAATAAATAAATAAATAAAAATTAATTAATTTAAAAAATTATTATTATTAAGAAAATTAATTAAATTAAGAAATTTGAGGATTGTGGATATATATATGTATATTTAATTATATATATAAGTATATATGTAAGTAATTTATATATATATATATATATAAGTATATAATAAAGTAAGTAAAGTAGGATAAAGGAAAGAAAAAAGAAAAAAAGAAAAAGAAAACTTAGTGCTTAAGTTTTCATTCTGGAACAAAACAGAAAGAAAGAAGAAAAAAAAAAATTCACGCACAAAACAGGTAAAGAAAGAATGAGAAAAAAAAATCTCTTAGCTCACGTTCTCCACTCGTCTTCTTTCTACGATTTCGGGCTGGATTCTCACCCAATTGAAAATCTAAAAATACCACCACACTCCATTCTCCACCACCGACATATCTACCAAAGTGGATTTGTCGTAGGAGTAATATGGGCATATCTCTTAGGGTAAGCCAAATTCTCATTCTTGTCTCAATATTTCCTAAATTTTAAGCCAAATGGGCGATTAGACACCACCACGAGAATCTAGGGATGATTCTCTACAAATCTAGCGGAGCGAAATTCTCGAGGGGTCGTTGTAGAAATAGCCCAAAATTAGGATAAACAGGTTATTTAGAAATTAATTGGTATTTAATTATTATAAATTAGGAAAGGTTAAAATAATATTTTTTTGGGGTTGATTTGATTGAATCAGGGTTCGGGTGAGCGCTGCGGTATAATTTTGGGAGCCCTGCAGGTGTGATTCAGGGAATCAGGTAAGGGGCAATAAAATCATATCAATATTTTATTAAGGTGAATCGATTATTTACGAGTGTATGAAATTTATTATTTATCTATATGATTTTCAGAATAGCCTGATTATTGGAAAAATGATGATTTTTATTTAATATTTATATTTGGGATAATTGCTTATGATATTAAATTCGTGTGACATGGGAACAATTTTTCCTAATAAATTGAATATGAATTACTGTGGTATTTGGGTTTTCATGTAGGGGTGTTTGAAATAATTATGGCATGATGAATGAGTTGTTATGTTTGACTCCTGTGTGGAAATGTATTGATCTGTGGGGATACTGTGTGGGAAATGAATTGATCTGTTTCATTCCTATGTGGAAATGCATTAATGTGTCTGTGTGAACTAACTAGTGTGGTTATTCGTATGCATCTCAATATAACGTTAGCATGAGGAGGTTGTTATATTGCCTAGATATAAATCATGATGTGACATTGGCAGGTTGAGGAGCTCGTCGTATTGTTATTTATATGGGGTAGGGCATTGGCAGGTCGAGGAGCTTGTTCTACTGATGTACGATGGGTAGGTCATGGGGATTGGATACTGGTGAATAGTGGTGCCTGTGTGGGCCACGTTATATCCTGTGTGGATAATGGTGCCTGTGTGGGCCATGTTATATACCCTGTGTGGGTCACGTTATATCCTGTATGGATAATGGCGCCTGTGTGGGCCATGTTATGTACCCTGTGTGGGTAGTGGTGCCTGTGTGGGTCACGTGTAGATAAGAAGTACGTAAGTGCCTGTGTGGGCCACGTACTGACATGTACGCAGTTGCTCTGTGTGGGCCACGTACTGAGGACATTGGAAGATGAAGTATGAGATGCATGATTCCTGTGTGGATGTGTCGTGTGCATGTGAATTTAATTATAGCATAAAAATAATGGTATAGTATATTGTGAAAGCATGTGTGTGCATACGGCGAGGTAAACATATCACCGGGGGCTTGTTGAGAAAGGTGAGTGCTCTGCTAGGTAGTTTCTTGGTATTAGTGCAAATGGATGCTACTTGTATGGGCGGGTAGACATCCCAATCCTTGAAAACCTTTGCCTTTAAAATAATAAAGATGTGTGTACTGGCGGCGAGGTAATACTTCACCTAAGGGCTTACTGAGTAAGGTGAGTGCTTTGGTAGGTAGTTTTTAGTACGAGAGCAGAGGGAAGCTACTTGTATGGGCGGGTAATCTTCCCTATCCTTGGGGACTTTCTCCTGCATAAAAATTATGTACTCATGCATATTGGATGTGTGTATGATATTAGATGTTGGGGATGTTATTAAAGGTACATTTTCTCAATTGTTATTGATATTATATGAGAAGAAATTTATTTTGAAATATAAATATTAAAACTCAGCTGTCACACACTGTTATAATTTATTCCACCCTTATTGAGAAGTGTCTCACCCTGGTGGATTAACAATTTTTCAGGTTCTTCTGGAGACCGGGTTTGAAGGCCTAGGCTGGGACTGTTTTTGCTGGTTTCCTTTTTTGGGGTATTGTGAGATACTGAAATATGCATAGATATATTTGTACGGGATTATGTTTTAAATACTAGTTATGGAGATAGATATTTGTATGTTGTAGTGTTTGTTTTTGGGTTGTTATATAGAACTCTGGTATTTATTTGAGGTTATTTATTTTGTTCCGCTGCGTGCATGATAATTATGGTATTAAATACAGGTGATTGGAACACGTGGCACTCGGGCCCCACTTGGCAGGTTTCGGGGCGTCACAGCAAGCCTGGTAACTGATCTGGGAAAACATCTATAAATTCCTTTACTACAGGCGTGCTAGCAAATTTCAATTCATTCTCTGACATCTCCTTCACAACAGCCACAAACCCCTGACAACCACTCAACAGTAGCCTTCTGGTTTGAATAGCTGAAATTAGCTGAGGTGGGGATTGCACTTGCGACCCTACGAACTTGAATTCTGCTTCCCCCAGAGATCTGAATATCACTTCTCGTGCTCGGCAATCTATGCTGGAAAAATTAGCTGTTAGCCAATCCATGCCAAATATAACATCAAACTTGTGCATGTCTAGCATTATCAGATAAGCTAACAAAGTCTTTCCTTGAATATCAACTAGACAACCTCGGAGCACCCTACTACACCTCATTGTTGACCCAGTCGGTGTAAATACCAACAATTCAACATCTAAGGATTGTGTTTCAGCAATACCTAATTTAACACACCCCGAAGACATGAATGAGTGTGTAGTTCCTGAATCAAACAATGCAATAACTTTAAAAGAAAGCATAATAGCCATACCTGTCACCACGTCACCTTCCGTCTCAGCCTCACCTGACGTCAGAGTAAACACCCTCGCTGGAGCCATATTCCTTTACTGGCCCCCATGTGGCGCCTGATAACCTCCCTGGTATGGTCTGGGAGCTGGAACTGCATCTGGTGGGGTAGAGCAGTCTCACATCATATGCCCCGATCTACTGTAACGATAGCACACCACACCACCAACTCGACACTCTCCCCAGTGCCTCCTACCACAAGTCTGACAGACTAAAGGACCCTGTCCGACCTGCACCTCGCGTTCTCCCGTCTCCTGCCTCCACCCTCTGCCATAGTTTCCTCTCCTCCACTAACCCGGTCTATGACCCTATTGGTAGCCGGTAAATGCAGATCTCTTCCTCTATCCTTGCCTCTCTGCATCAAGACGCACATCAATCTCTATCAAGGCCGCCCTGTTAACCAACTCAGCAAAGTCCTGGATCCGCAGCACCACCACCTGCTTGAATATACTCTGCCTCAAGCCTTGCCTCGCCTTCTTTACTTCATCAGGAACAATATATGGGGCGAAACGAGAGAGCTCAATGAAACGTGCTGCATACTGCTGGATGGATAGCTATCCCTGCTTCAGACTCAGGAACTTTTCTACCTTAGCCTCGCTGACAGTAGTTGGAAAATACCTATCAAAGAACAATTCCTTAAACCGGTGCCATGTCATGGCTATTAGAGTCACCCTCTGCTGCTCCAATAGTCTCATCGCAGTACACCACCTCTGGGCGTCTCCTGTTAGTTTATAGGTGGCAAAGAGGACCCTCTGCTCCTCAGTACACTGCAACACAACCAAGACTTTCTCGATCTCCTACATCTAGTTCTCAGCGGCTACAGGATCAACTCCACTTGAGAATGCAGGAGGATTCATCTTTGTAAATTTTTCTGTAGTGCACCTATGGCTTGCAGATGGACCACTCTGCTCCCTTGAGCTCCTAGCGATCTTAGCCATAACCTGCTAAGTCACGCTATGTAATATCGCGTCAGAGTCGGCCCCAACTGCACCTGATGGTCTGGCTCCATCACTGCCACTCGCATGGGCACTACTTCCTCCTAGATCCATCCTGGAAACAACAAACACAACTTAGAAATTCTATCCTTATAATTTACCCACCTATCTTCACCACTTATCTCAACATTTCTAACTCATTTCTAATCCCCAATCCTATATTCTAGGAACACAACTCGACAATAGCTTACAATGGTTTTCCTGAATTCGTCACCCCAGGAAAACACAGAAACTATCATGGAAGTCCTGCCTCTAGACTGTAGAACAAAACCTCAGATCATTTCCTAAACTCTGGTATTGTTTCCGCTGCATTCTAAAGTCTACAGAACATAGCAACCTAGGCTCTGATACCAAAATGTGATGACCTGCTTAATTTCCAAATTTTTTTTTATAATAAAATTAATATCACAAATCCCAACTCAACAGATCATAATCCACCTGGACCTGTGGGTACCAGGGATACATCAGAATACATAACGGAAGCCTAAGCAGTATGAAACATATAATCACAATATTATAATACGAAAACATCCATCGCATTACCATAAATACCAGAGTCACTATATCCACTGTATTTCAGTATATACATCCCAAAAACAAAATCTAGGGACATTTCCCCCAAAATCCAACTGTCCCTACTAAAACTTACCCTTCAAAGAGGGCAGACAAATAACACTAGACTAGTGGGGCTTTTCTCGCTCTTCTATCTGGGGCTCCTGAAAGGTTTATAAAATTTTGGGGTGAGACACCTTTCAGTAAGAGAAATAAATTAATACTAGTGTGTGGCAACATGAGTATTCAGTGTTATGCATATACCATACAGAACATATTCAGTAACTATTTTGTCAAATCTAGGAAAACATATATATCATCAAAATATGGCAGAACATATAGCATTTTCGTATACATATTTCATCTCATATAATAATAATACAAAAATATTCCTGGTAGGTTAGCTGGCTGTGGTCATGTATTACCCCCACATGACTGAGTTGTGTGGCTCGAAGGCGGGACTTGACAATGGTTGGCCGACCACTGCCAAGTCAAAAGTACAGTCTGTAAGTCTGATGGGTCTACTTGACCTAGTCCGTACACCAGGGGCGCTCACACTTTCTTAAAACCACATCGACCATCCAATCACACACCACTCCGTACAGTGGCGTTAACACAAATATCATGATCATGAAGACCATGGACACATAGCAACGGTACATGGATATTTCATATCATTAATTATCAAATCAATCATATCATTTTGCATATATACGTATATCATGAAGATCATCGGCCTGTACGCCGGTATTACACATTTTACCATAGCTCGGCCCGTACATTGGCAAATCATATCATAGCACAGCCCATACGCTGGCAAACCACATCCATAACTCGGCCCGTACGCCGAAAAATCATATACATAGCTTAGCCCGTACACTGGCAAATCACATTCATAGCTCGATCCGTATGCTAGCAAATCATATCATAACACAGCCCGTATGCTGGCAAATCATACACATAGCACGGCCCGTATGCCGGCAAAACATATAAAAATCTCGGCCCGTACGCCAGTTTTCCATTATAAAAATCCGTATCATATTAACACATTCCCAGAAAACAGTATTTCATAACAATTCTACTCATGCCACACTAACAGGTTTTCCGCATATTTAACATACCATCATTTTTAACAGTATTTTTCTAAATATAAATCATATATAAATATATTTATTTTCCTGAAATCAAATGCTATAACAATATACATATTTTTCATAAAATACTAGCTTAGTTTATCCCCTTACTTGATTCCTGAAAGCCCTTAAGAAAATATGTCCCGTACCTGCAGGGTTCCTTGTTCAACACCTTGAAAATAGAATTTCTCAGAACTAAAGTTCAGTATTCCTATGTGTACTACGCTTCCTTCAACTGTCAAAAATCCAAATATTGAGTAGAAAGCCTTACCCTGGATTTGGGATGGTTTCCACCTCAGTCCCACCGACGATCCGCTCCGGTAGACTTGCAAAGAACTTTTCTAGGAGTGTCGTGGTGGCTTCAGATCGTCAAATCAGTGGAAATCCGGCCCGAAATTGAAAATGCAACGTCGTCGAAAAACGCGAATGCCTCCTTCTGTTTTCGATTTCCATTTTCCTTTCTTTTTATTATTTAAATACCATTATTCTTCGGGTCGTTATAGATATCCTGCTGATTGATATCCTTGAGGCTTCCTTGACATCTTTGTGTGAACACGATTGATTGAATATTTTGAGAAACAAAGATTGTTTGTTGACACTCTCACGCACTCATTACACTGATAGAAAATAATTTGAGAGTTGAAATATTATATCACACTGAGCTTACATATTAAATCATTTGTGGTGTATGTGACTGAGCGCATTTGGGTACATATCTGCTTTACAAGAAAGCATAATCAATGTACCGATATTATTTGATTGCAAATCTGTTGTATTTCCAGGCACGAGCCTGAAGAGGGAGACTAGCCCTTTTGAAATAGTCCCGGATTGACTTAGACTTAGTTAGGAAAGTTAGGTGCACCATCCTATTAAGGTGTAGGTTGAAGTCAGCCCCGTTAATTGACTTGGTTGTAAAGGTTGAGGTCAGCCCTGTGCTAATTGACCTGGTTGTAATCGGTGCCGTTCCACCTATTAAGCGAGCTATTAGTGGAATCCTCGGGCTTGCGAGCTAGAGGCGGAGACGTAGGCACAGTTAGCTGAACCCCGATAACATATCGTGTGCCTTGTTTATATTTCTAAATTTTATATTTATCGCACATGTATGCTTTGGTATGAATGATGCGCTTGATTTAAATTTTCGCACATTATATTATTGGCGCATTTGGAATTGTATAGAAAAACCCTATGTGATGGCCTGCTTAATTTTCACATTTTTTTTTTCTCGTAATACAATAAAACCAATGTCATATATCTAGCAGATCATAATCCACCTGAACCCGTGGGTACCAGGAATACATTAGAAACACATCACGGAAGCCTATATACAGTAGGAAACATAAATTGTAAACACCTCATTATACCATACATGAAAATACCAGAGTTACTACAATCACTGTATATATATGTACACAATACACAACCCAAAAGATATCTAGGGCCATCCCACAAAATACATCCGACCCTATCAAAACACTTACCCTTCTGGAAGGGCAAACCAACCGTACTAGATCAGCGGGGCTTTACCCGCTCACTTATCAGGGGCTCCTGAAATGTTTATAAAATTTGGGGTGAGACACCTCTCAGTAAGGAAAATAAACTAATACTAGTGTGTGGCAACATGAGTATTCCGTGTTATACGTATACCATACAGAACATATTTAGTAAACTATTATGTCAAATATGGGAAAACATATATATCATCAAAACATGGCAGAACATATTGCATTTTCATAAACATATATCATCTTATATAATAATAATACAAAAACATTCCTCATAGGCTAGCTGGCTGTTGTCATGTATTACCCCCACATGACTGGGTTGTGTGGCCCGAAGGCGGGACCTAACAATGGTTGGCTGACCACTGCCAAGTCAAAAGTGTAGTATGTAAGTTTGATGGGTCTACCAGACCTGGTCTGTATACCAGGGGCGCTCACACACTTCTTAAAAAACCACATTGACCATCCAATCTCATACCACTCCGTACAGTGGCATTAACACAAATATCATGATCATGATGACCTTGGACACATAGCAACGGTACCGTGCAAGTGATAGCCTAGGCCAAGCCGACCAGGTTCTGATATCATATAACATATACTGAAATTGTGATATATGGATATCTCATATCATTAACCATCAAATCAATCATATCATTTTGCATATATACGTATATCATGAAAATCATAGGCCCGTACGCTGGCAAATCATATCTATAACACAACCCGTATGCTGGAAAATCATTTACATAGCTTGGTTCGTACGCCGAAAAACATATTCATAGCTCAGCCTATACGCTGGAAAATCATACACGTAGCTCAGCCCGTACGCCAGCAAATTTATCAAAATCACGGCCCGTACGCCAATTTTCCATTATAAAAATCTGTATCATTAACACATTCCTAGAAAACAGTTTTTTCATTATAATTTCTACTCATGCCACACTAAACAGGTTTTTCGTATATTTAACATGCCATCATTTTTAGTAGTATTTCCCAAATATAAAGCATATATAAATATATTTATTTCCCTAAAATCAATTGCTATAATATTATACATACTTTTCATAAAAATACTAGCTTAGTTTATCCTCTTACCTGATTCTTGAAAAGCCCCTAAGAAAATCTGTCCCGCACCCGCAGGGTTCCCTACTCAACACCCTAGAAACAACATTCCCCAGAACTAAAGTTCAGTATTTTTACGTGTACTACGCTTTCTACAACTGTCAAATAACCAAATACTGAGTAGAAAGCCTTGCCCTGGATTTGGGATGGTTTCCAACTCAGCCCCACCGACGATCCGCTCCGGCAGACTTGTAGAGAACTTTTCCAAGAGCATCGTGGTGGCTTCAGATCGTCGAACCGGCGAGAATCTGACCTGAGATTGTAGAAAGAAGGTAGGAGGGGCATAGAGGCGAGAGAAAGAGGAATATTTGCGCAGGTTTTTAGCCAAAAATGAACTTTAGGCCTATTTATACTGTGGCCTTCGTTGACGAGCCACGTCATCTCATTGACGAAATCTCTCCTTGTTGACGAAATTCGGAATCCCTCAAACCATTGCTCGGTATTTTCTCATCGATGAATTTTGTCCTCGTCGACAAGCTCCTCTTATACCCTCGTCAACGAATCCCCTGTGTTCGTCAATGAGGCCTGGAGAATTTCTTGGGGTTATCCCATCCAAAATGTAACGTCGTCGACGAAGTCGGCTGCCTCCTTCTGTTCCTGTTTCCATTTCACTTTTTTTATTATTATTTAAATACCATTATTCTACGGGTCGTTATACCCTAGGTTGTATTATACGGGTATTTCATTTAACCTAGGAGATAAATTCTAAAATTCCAATTCACCCTCCCTTTTGGGAATACACCAATTCTAACAAGATGCAATGATATGCTCTTTAGAGAGCAAGCAAGAGTCTTGGGTTTTAAACTCTGGAGCCTCATTTCATGCCACTTGTAGTAGAGATTGCCTAGAGGAGTACACACCAGGTAATTTCGGTAAGGTGTACCTTGGCTGTAATGACTTGCTATTTAACTTAGGTTTTTTTTTTTTTTTTTCATTTTTTATTATAGATACTACAAAATTTATAATGCTTTGATACCTACTAGATCAAACCTATCCATCAACCTAAGCAGCAAGAAGCAAAATTCATATAAACACAACCAAGAAAATATACAATACCAGAGTGCTAAAAGGTTCCTCAAAATATATATATATATATATATATGACTACTTCCCAAAAATACCCTAAACTAGGTTAGGGCTATATATAAATACTCTAAAAAATACTCACTCTACTGGTAGGACAGTACTAAAGCCCCTCTATCTGCGAGCCTTATCTGCTCGCCTATCTGGATCACCTGAAAAATGTTAAAGTAATGGGATGAGCCAACGCTTTGTAAGACGAAATATGCTATTGCTAGTGTGTGGCAAATGAGTTACAATACTATGAAAATCTATTAATATATAATCATGTATCACTGAATCTATAAATACAATACCAGTAATATAAACCATCACCTTTTCCTTGTTGCTTAACATCTGTACTTTAGGTTTCTACTCAAAATACTTCTAATATATATATATATATATATATTTGCTGTCTCTATAAATCTGTATATACATAATAATAACTGAAAACTTCCCTATGGATAACTGTATGTCATGATTTAACCCCTCATGACAGGGTTGTAAGGCCCATAGGCGGGATCTATCCTGGCTGGCCGACCAGGATAAACCACTATACTCCATCAGTCTGATCAGCCCTCCTCAACCTATATCTGATGGGGAGTCAGTCCACTCGTGGGCTCTATACGATCAACTTATATACCATGTATTATCTGAATAGGTGGTTGCACTCTATACTGTATGTAGCTATGGTACCATGCTCTGTAAACTGTAATGGTCAAACAGGGTCTGATACTATATAATACATTTCTATATATAACTACCTGTTTTACCATGATGCTGTAATAACTGTACTAACCATGACGCTGTGATAAATTATATCTGTATCAACTGTATTTCTGAAAAGAACTGTAAAATTGTATGTCATGGTAGTGTAAACTGTATAATCATGGTATTCTATAATTGCTATAAAACATATCCACTGTCTATATATTCTGTAAAACATATCTCTGAAAAATACTGTAAAGCATGTTTCTGTACTATATCGATATTCTGAAGTCACACAGTAATTTAAAACATATTATTCATAATTGATAAACTATATAAAGTTCTACTCTAAATATTAATTTGATAAAAATATACATTTCATACTGAAAATCATTTTAAAACTGCCTAACATAGTATATTTCCCTTACCTGTTTTTTGCTAAAAATCCCTTATTGTAGTGGGTCCTACACCCGCAGGGTTCGCCACTCAACACCCTAAAAATCATAAATCTCAGAACAAAATATTATTATATCTACGTCTACGTCATTTCCTACAATTGCCGAAAAGCCTAATTTCGAATAAAAGACCTTACCCAAAATCTGGGATGAAATCCAACTTCGTCCCACCGACGATCTGCTCTGGCAGACTTAGGGAGAACTTCCTCAGGAGCGTCGTGGTGGCCTCAAATCATCGACTCGGTGAATGACGGGGCTAAAATCGAAGAGTGATGGAAGTGGAGCCGTAGGAGAGAGAGAGAGAGAGAGAGAGAGTGAGTGAATTTGGCTGAAAAATTATGCATTTAACTCGGATTTATGCTATTTATACTGTGGGATTTGTCAACGAGCCACATCACCTCATCGACGAGTCCTGTAGAAAGTTTGTCGACGAACCTGCACCCTGGTCGATGAATTTCAGACTTCCCAAAAATCCTCTCTTGGTATCTTCTCATCAATGAGACATGACCTTATCAATGAGATCTAGAAGAACCCTCGTTGACGAGGCCTGGAAAATTTCTTGGGTTCGTGTTCGTCGACGAAGTTGCCTGCCTCCTTCTGTTACTGATTCCATTTTCCTCCCTGTTTATTATTTAAATACCATTATTCTTCGAGTCGTTACATTCTCCCCTCCTTATAAAATTTCGTCCTTGAAATTTACTGTTCATAAAACTCATCATCCCTTAAAGGCAAAACGGTCTACTTATTTTATTATCTCCCCTCACTTATGGCGGAAGAATACCGTGGTTACATGGGTAGTTCTGGGAGATTACAAGTATAAAAGAAAATTCTTGCAAAACCAAAATACTACCTATCCTATAATCTACATTATAATTACATTGTACAAAACAAAATTATCAGTACTTAAATTACACATCACTGCCATTACCCACTAAACAAGTGGGGGTATTTCTGTCTAATCTTGCTTTCAAATTCTCATGAAGCTTCTTTTATCGCGTGATTCCTCCACAGGACTTTTACCAGCGGTATTCTCTTACTACGCAATTCCTGTTCTTTTCTATCTAAGATCTGTATTGGAGCTTCCTTATATGCTAAATCTCCACCGAGTTCTAATTATGCATAGCTAATAATATGGGAAGGATCTGGGACGTATTTCCTTAATATAGAGACATGAAACACGTCATGAATCCTGAATATAGATGGCGGTAAAGCCAAACGATAGGCGACTGACCCAATCTTCTCAAGTATCTCAAATGGGCCAATGAACCTAGGGTTTGACTTACCATTCTTCCTAAATATCTTGATCCCCTTCAATGGTGCGATTTTCAGAAGTACATGATCACCCACTTCAAATTCCAGTTCCCAGCGGCGAGTATTCGCGTAACTTTTTTGCCGACTCTATGCTGCATTGATCCTATCTCGAATGAGTTAAGCTTTATCGTACGCCTACTATACTATTTCTGGCCCCACAACTCACCTCTCACCCAGCTCACTCCAGTATAAAGGGGAACGACACTTCCTACCTTAAAGTGCCTTATAAGGAGCCATGCCAATGCTAGCCTAGTAGCTGTTATTGTAGGCAAATTCCACCAATGGCATATACTGAGTCCAGCTACCCCCAAAATTCAACGCACACGCTCGTAACATATCCTCAAATATTTGAATAGTTCTCTCTGTCTAACCATCTGTCTGAGGATGAAAAGTGGTGGTGAATGTTAGTTGAGTCCCCATTGCCTCTTGTAAACTCCTCTAGAACCGTGATGTAAAACGTGGATCACGGTTCGAGACTATGGATACCGGCACTCCATAGGGTCGAACATCTCCTGTATGTAAATCTCTACTAACTTGTTCATAGGGTAGCTAACCTTAATGGGCAGAAAGTGCGTTGTATTTGTCAACCCATCAACAATTACCTAGAAGACATTTTGAGCGTGCGGCGCCGGCGGTAACCCTGTGACAAAATCCATGGATACATGGTCCCACTTCCATTTGGGAATGAAAAGTGGCTGCAACTGACTAGCCGACCTATGGTGCTCAGCCTTAACCTACTGGCACGTCAAACATTGCCGCACAAATTCTGCTATTTCCTTCTTCATGCCACTCTACCAGAAATACTCTTGCACATCCCTATACATTTTCGTATTGTTAGGATGAACAGTGTATAGAGATCTGTGTGCCTCCTTTAAAATCATCCTCTTAATGCTTCCATCTGCAGGCACACACAATCTGGTGCGAAATCTCAAAGTCTTATCGTCAGAAATGCTAAATTATTCTCCCTAACCATCCTGTATTCTGGCTATCACTTTTGTAAATTTTGGATCATTCCCCTGAGCGGCTTTAATCCTTTCATATAGTGTAGGTTGTACAACCAGACTGACAATAAATGCTTGAGGATCATCTACTACTGACTCCACGCCGAACCTTTCTAAGTCCATCTGAATCGGGTGCTGAATTATTACAGCTAACTGTGTTGTATCCTCTGATTTATGGCTCAGTGCATCAGCTACTACATTTGATTTACCTGGGTGGTAACTGATGGTGCACTCGTAATTAGGGGTGAGCATAATTCGGGGAAAACCGAATTAACCAACCGAAATTAGTCGATTCGGTTCGGTTAAAAAATTCGGTTCGGTCGGTTCGGTTATGTTTTCCAATATTTCGGTTAGTCAGGTTTCGGTTCGGTTAATGGAGAATATTAATTCGGTTAACCGATTAACCGATTTACGAATTAATTAAATTTTAAATATAAATTAGTAAATTAAAATCCGATTTCACTCATTCCCTCTCATACTCTCAGTCTCACACTCTCACAGTCTCACACTCTCACCTCTCTCAGTCTCACAGAAGTCAGAACATGTAAGTCCCTCACTGCCTTTCGCCGTCGTTGTCGCCGTCGTCATCGCCGTCGCCGGCTATCATCACCAACACAGTCACTGCTCTCTGAAGTCAGAAGCCATCGCCGTCGCCTTTCTCTCGCTTACCCAAGCTCCTCTACATCACCAGGCACCATCTTCACGCGATGCCTTCATCTGTGTCCATCGCCATCGCCATCGCCGTCGCCAGCCATCATCACCAACAGTGCAACACAGTAACTTCTCTCTGAAGTGAGAAGTCAGAAGCCCTCACTGAGTCACTGCCTCTCTCTCACTCACCTGAGCTCACTGCTTCGCACCACGGCACCACCATCTTCACGTGATGCCATCGCCGTCGCCACTGGCCAGCCATCGTCACTGAGAACCACCCCAGACTCCTCATCGTCATCGGCGTCAAGCTCACCCGAGCTCAATCATCTCCCCCGACTCCTTCCTGACTTCCCCCTTCCCTTGTTCTGGATTTACCTTCCCAATTCCCCCTTCCCTCATATTTCTCAGTTAAATTAGGTTAACCGAATTACCCGAAAATAAATTCGGTCGGGTTCGGTTCGGTGAGGCCCAATGGTTCGGTCAGTTCGGTTAACACTATTCTTTAACCGAAATTTTTGGTTAATTCGGTTAATTAACCGAATTTGGCCGAACCGACCGTTTGCTCACCCCTACTCGTAATCCTTGATGAGTTCTAACCATTTCCTCTGGTTCATATTCAACTCTTTCTATGTGACGATGTACATTAGGCTCTTGTGATTAGAAAATATTTCACATGTCTCACCATATAAGTAATGTCTCCAGATCTTTAGTGCATGTACAATCGTAGCTAATTCTATATCATGAGTAGGGTAGTCCTTTCCATATTCTTTCAACTGCCTGGACACATACACCACCTGTAACAACCCAAAATTTTTACACAGGATTCATCGACGAATACAAGGGATTTGTCGACGAGCGCATAAGGGACTTCATCGACGAAGCTATGTCTCGTTGACGAGAAAATACTGAGAGAGGTTTTGAGACAACCTGAAATTCATTGACGAGGGAGTAAGGTTCGTCAATGAAATTACTGAAGGACTCGTCGATGAGATGACGTGTCTCATTGACGAAGGCCGCATTATAAATAGTGTTTAACTCAGATTTTTGATGAAAATAATGCAAGAAACCCTCTCCTCTCTCTCTATACGTCTCTCTCTCACTTCTCTATTCATTTCCGGGCCTGTTTCTCGCCGGATTGAAGATTTGAGGTTACCACGACGCGCTTGGCGAAGTTCTTTGCAAGTCTACCGGAGCGGATCGTTGGAAAAGTTGGGTTGGATTTCGTCTCAATCTCAGGGTAAGACATTTTATTCAGTATTTGTCTTTCCCTCAGTTATAAGAAATGTTGTAGGTAAGAAAATACTAATATTTTGTTCTAGGAGATTGTGTTTTCAGGATGTTGAGTTAGGAACCCTGCGGGTATAGAGCCCGAATTTTATAGGGGCTTTTCAGTTAAGGTAAGGGAAATATGTTATGCTAGAAGTTTTAAGAATGATATCAGAGATTTTATAGACATATATTTATACCAGTTTATTATACAGTTTTTACAAAATATGAGTTTAAATGCTTGTGTGGCCTGAGTAGATTTTCATGTGATGATGAATTTATACAGCTTTTATAAAGTATCATACTATACTGAATACACAGATATAGACAGTATACACAACTTATATAGTTTTTCCTAGTATATGGAGTTATACAGAATATACAGATATAGATATATGTTCACAGAGATTATATAGAGAAATTTACATGCATATACAACTTTTATACAAATAGTTTCATGAGACAGATATATATATATATATATATATATATATACATATACATGTATACAGTGTTATTCAGATCAATATGTATATCACAACTTTATACAAAATACTATATATAGAGTTACAGCATGCCATGTTTCCAATTACCATAACATACAGAGTATATAGACAGAGTATACAGACAGAGATGTAGAGGTAGCATCAAGATGCTACAGATACAGTATACAAAGATTATAGTATTTACAGTACAGAAAGATATCGTTATGGTAATTTTGGAAACATGATGAAAACAGTAAAAGAGTATATATGTATATAGTATCAGATCCCTGTGGAAAGATTACAGACAGATACAGTACAGATATAGATTACAGAGCACGATACCGTTGCTATATATAGATAGAGTGCAACCACATATCTTAGATAGTGTGTGGGTACCGTCAGCCGTGCTCGGAGAGGTTGTAGCTCCCCAGTTCACTGGGTGGAGGGGGCTGGTTTTGACAAGGTAGTAGCCAGTACCGAGCATAGGAGTGGATGTAGTTTTGCCAGACTGAGGAAGTGTAGAGTATATTGACTTATCTGGAGGGCCAACCAGATGAAGTCCAGCCTACGGGCCACACAACCCTGTCATGAGGGGTCAAATCATTACGTACAGAGTCCCAGGGATAAAGCACAGTAATATATATGTATACAGTTTTATAGTATATGATGAGTATAGTATGATATTATCAGTATGAAAAGTAGAAAATACAGATGATACATTATATTTTAAATTGTTAAAGAAAGATATGCTTTACAGATTATTTATTGCATTACAGTTCAATTACGATTTAAAAGCATCTCTAACTTAGTTGTCATACACTAGTAATAGCATATTTCCACTCACTTAGCGTCGAATCACCCCATTACTTTAACATTTTTCAAGTGAACCAGTTGGGCGAGCAGATCAGGCTCACGGATAGAGGGTGTTTTGATCACCCTGGTTATAGGGTGAGTTTTTGATAGAGTTGTGTATATTTTTGAGTAGATGATGCTGGAAAGGTATTTTGTGTAACTATGGTTTGTATATACTAGATTCTGGTATTGTATAGTATATATGTGCATGGTTGTATGATTTGTATTTCCGTTGGTTAGGTATGGATGTAGATACATAGATATATATATATATATATATATAAATGGTAAGAATTTTGAGGATGTTACATTTTGGTATCAGAGCCTAGGTTTTTAGGTTCTGTAGACTCTAGAGTGCAGCGGATAACAATACCAGAATATAAGAAAAAGATTTGAGGTTTGTTATGTGATCTGGATACAGGATTTCGTGATTGTTTCTGTATTTTTCCTGAGGTGACAATTTCAGGAAAACCATAGTAAATTGTCGACGAGTCATGTGTTTGGGTTGCAGGAGTGGATTTTGAGGTTAGGAGCAGGAGAGATAGTTAATAGAGGATTTGGAGTTTTAGTTGAATAAGTTGAATCGGTAGGAAAAATAGAATTTTGAAACGGTGTTCTATATGTTTGCAGGATGGACCTAGGAGGCAATAGCGCTCACGCAAGTGGGGATGATGGTACTAGTCCTTCTGGCACAGTAGGCGGGGGTTCAGATGCTGTGCTACGTAGTGTGACTTAGCAAGTTATGGTTGAGATAGCGCGGAGTTCTAGAGAGTATGGAGGTCCATCCTTAGCTTAGGGATGTACCATAAAGAAATTTATGAAGATGAATTCGCCAGCTTTCTCTGGAGCGACTGATCCTGCAGTTGCAGAGAATTGGGTGCAGGAGGTAGAGAAGATTTTGACAGTACTCCATTGCATCGATGAGCAGAGAGTTTTGTATGCTACATATAGGCTGGCGGGGGAGGCCGAGAGATGGTGGTCAGCAGCCAGACTGCTAGAGGAGCAGAGGGCAATACTAGTGTAAATGAGCTGGGCCGATTTAGGGACATGTTCTTTGATAGATATTATCCTGCTTCAGTCAGAGATGCTTAAGTACAGGAGTTTCTGAGTCTGTCCCAAGGAACGTTGACTGTTCCGCAGTATGCGGCGAGATTTATTGAGCTCTCTCGTTTCTGCCCATATATTGTCCCAGATTAAGCAAAGAAGGCTAGAATGTTTGAGAGAAATTTGAGGCATGATATTTACAGGTAGGTAGCGGTACTGAGGATACGGGATTTTACAGAATTGGTTGACAGGGCCACTATAGCGGAGGACAGTCTATCTAGAGAAACGGAGACGTAGAGTCAGAAGAAGAGGGCTGTGCCCTCGAGTTTTTAGATGGGTCCTAGCCGAAGCCCTTGGAGAGGAGGTAGATTTGGCAGGGGCCAGAGATAGATGGTAGAGCATGGTGGATTTCACAGCGGACAACTTCCTGCTATTTGCCCTAGATGTGGACGGAGACATCCGAGTAAGTGCCGACTAGGGGAGAATGTTTGTTATCGATGCGGGAGGCCCGGTCATATGGATCGATCATGTCAGATGTCGTCGAATTATGCACAGGCTCCCAAACCATTTCGAGGTAGATATCAGGCGCCCAGCGGTGGTCAGCAGAGGAACACTGCGCCGGCGAGTCTATACATTGACACCAGGAGACGCAGAGACGGCTGGAGACGTGGTCACTGGTACTCTTACTGCTTTACCATATAGAATGATTGTTTTGTTTGATACAGGTGTCACCCACTCTTTTATAACAGCAGGATATATGAAAATAGCTGGAATAGAGACACAACCATTAGATATAGAATTATTTGTGGGTACGCCGATGGAATCTATGATTAAATGCAGGAGAGTACTTCAGAATTTTCCAATAAGTATACAGGAGAGAGTGCTTTTAGACGATCTTGTGGTCCTGGATATGCAGGGATTTGATGTGATACTGGGTATGGATTGGTTGGCCATTTATCAAGCTAGTATAGATTGCCATCAGAAAGGAGTAATTTTCAGACCCCAAGGTGAGCCAGGATTTCGATTTATGGGTTCACACGTGCGTGCCTCGCCACAGCTAGTGTCAGCTATTCAGGTGAGGAGACTGCTGCAGCATGGTTGCTAGGGGTATGTCGTATACATAAAAGAATTGCCAAAAGAACTATTGAGACAAGCTGACATACCAGTAGTGAGGGAATTCCCAGATGTATTTCCAGAAGAATTGCCTGGTTTGCCACCAGATCATGAGATTGAGTTTTCTATAGACTTGTTGCCAGGATCTGCAATAGTATCTAAAGCATCGTACCGTATGGCTCCAGTCGAGTTGAAAGAACTGAAAGATCAGCAACAGGAATTTTTGGATAAATGTTTGATTAGACCCAGTGTGTCGTCCTAGGGTGCGCCAGTTTTGTTTATGAAAAAGAAAGATGGAACCATGAGATTATGCATTGATTATAGGGAAATAAATAAACTGACAGTCAAGAATAAATATCCTCTCCCTAGGATCGATCATTTATTTGATCAGCTCCAGGGGACCTAGGTTTACTCTAAGATTAATCTGCGGTCGGGCTACCATCGGGTGAAAGTTAAAGTAGAGGATATTTTGAAGACCGCTTTCCGTACCAGATATGGGCATTACGAGTTCTTAGTGATGCCATTTGGGTTGACTAATGCACCAGCGGTTTTCATGGATTTGATGAATCGACTGTTCCACCAGTATTTGGACTAGTTTGTGGCTGTGTTCATTGATGATATACTGGTCTACTCAAGGAGTTTTGAGAAGCACGAGCATCATTTGAGGCTGGTATTGCAGATATTGAGAGAAAGGAAATTATATGTAAAATTCAAGAAATGTGAGTTCTGGTTAAGCCAGGTTACTTTTTTCGATCGTGTGATCTCAGAAGCAGGAGTATCAGTTGATCCGAGTAAAATAAAAGTAGTGGTGAGTTGGGAAAGGCCGGGAAATGTTCAAGAAGTCAGGAGATTTTTGGGATTAGCAGGTTATTACATGCATTTTGTGGATGGTTTCTCCAGGCTATCAAGTCCATTAACACAACTTACGAGGGAAAATGTAAAATTTGAATGGACTGATGACTGTGAGTAGTGTTTTCAAGAGTTAAAGTTGTGGTTAGTTTCAGATCTAGTATTGGCTATTCCATTAGGGGAGGATGGTTTCGTAATATATAGTGATGCCTCTTTGAAGGGTCTTGGATGCGTGTTGATGCAACATGGCAGGGTCATTGCTTATGCGTCCAGAAAGCTTAAAGAATATGAAAAGAATTATCCTGTCCATGATTTAGAGCTTGCTGCAGTGGTGTATGCTCTCAAGATTTGGAGGCATTATTTATATGAGGGAAAGTGCGAAATTTTCACGGATCATAAAAGTTTGAAATATTTCCTTACCCACAAAGAGTTGAATATGAGGCAAAGAAGGTGGTTAGAACTTATTAAAGACTTTGATTGCACGATTAGTTACCACCCAGGAAAAGCAAATGTAGTGGCAGTTGCTCTGAGCAGGAAATTAGGGGGATCCGTACTGGTAGCTATGGAAATTCAGCACTCAATTCTGGTGGATTTGGAGAAACTCAGTTTGGAATTAATAGAGGAGAGTCCGCGGGAAATTATTGCCAGTCTAGTGGTTCAGCCTATACTATACGAGAGGATTAAAGCAGCTCAAGGCTATGATGTAGAGTTGGCAGAGGTGATGGCTAGAGTACATGAGGGTTAGGGTGAGAAGTTTAGCATATCAAATGACGGAGCTCTGTGATTCCGTACTAAGCTCTGTGTTCTTGTAGATACTAAGATAAGGAGAACAATACTGGGGCAGGCTCACAGATCCCTATACACGGTCCATCCCGGCAATACTAAAATGTACAGGGACCTACAAGAGTATTTCTGGTGGAGTGGAATGAAGAGGGAGATAGCCAAATTTGTTCAGCAATGTTTGACGTGTCAGCAGGTTAAAGCTGAGCACCGGAGACCAGTAGGACAGTTGCGGCCACTGTTTATTACAGAGTGGAAATGGGACCACATTTTGATGGACTTCGTTATGACGTTACCGCCAATACGTCAAGGACTGAATACGATTTGAGTGGTTGTAGATCGTCTGATGAAGACCGCTCATTTCATCTCTATTAAAATTGGTTATTCCATGGACAGATTGGCAGAGATATATGTTCAAGAGATAGTTCGTGTTCACGCAGTACCAGTATCCATAGTCTCAAACCGAGATCCTCAGTTTACTTTACGATTCTGGAAAAGTTTTTAGGAGGCTATGGGTACACAGTTAGCTTTTAGCACTGCTTTTTGTCCCCAAACAGATGGTCAGACTGAGAGAACAATTCACACACTAAAGGATATGTTTCGTGCTTGTGTGCTTGATTTTGGGGGCAGTTGGATCTAGTTTATGTCGTTAGTTGAGTTTGCTTACAATAATAGCTATCAGGCTAGTATTGGTATTGCTCCATACGAGGCATTATATGGTAGGAGATGTCGTTCTCCTCTTTTCTAGGATGAAGTAGGTGAAAGGCGAGTTTTGGGTCCCGAGATAATACAACAGGTGTCCGACAAGATCTGATTAATTAAAGAAAGAATCAGTACAGTACAGAGTCGGTAAGAAAGCTATGAAGACACTCGCCGCCGAGAGTTGGAATTTGATGTAGGAGATAGAGTATTTTTGAAGATAGCTCCTCTGAAAGAAGTTATGAGGTTGGGAAAGAAGGGCAAGTTGAGCCCTAGGTATATTGGCTCTTTTGATATACTTGAGAGAATATGGTCAATTGGCTACAGGCTAGCTTTGCCGCCAGCTTTGGCTCGTATTCATGACGTGTTTCATGTTGCCAGGTTAAGGAAATACGTCCCAGACCCATCCCACATCCTTAGCTATGCAGAGATAGAGCTTAAGGATTCATTGGCATATGAAGAAGTACCAATACAGATTTTGGATAGAAAGATTCAGACTTTACGTACTAAAGAAATACAGTTAGTTAAAGTTTTGTGGAGGAATCACGCTATAGAGAAAGCTTCTTGGGAACTCGAGGAGCATATCAGACAGAGATACCCGTAGTTGTTCCAAGAGGTATAGAGGTACTCAGGTAAAGTATAATAGTTCGATAGGTTTCTTTTGCAGGTACATGTATTGATTTTAGTTAGTAAATAGTTTTTAGTTATATATATATTATCTCCTACGACGTGAATGTAACCACGATATTCCTCTGCCACAAGTGAGGGCAGGAAATAAAATAAGTAGACCCTTTTTCCATTATGAAATGATGGAGTGTATAGATGGGATATAGATAGTAAATTTCAAGGAAGAAATTTTATATGGAGGGGAGCATGAACAACTCGGAATTTTTGCACAGGGTTCGTCGATGAATACAGGGGATTCGTTGACGAGCGCATAAGGGACTTCGTCGACGAAGCCACATCTCGTCAATGAGAAAATACGGAGAGAGGTTTTGGGACAGCCTGAAATTCGTTGACGAGGGAGCAAGGTTCGTCGACGAAATTACTGAAAGACTCGTCAACGAGATGACGTGTCTCGTCGACGAAGGCTGCAGTATAAATAGTGTTTAACCTAGATTTTTGATGAAAATAATGCAAGAAACCCTCTCCTCTCTGTCTCTCTCTACGTCTCTCTCTCACTTCTCTATTCGTTTCCGGGCCTGTTTCTCGCCGGATTGAAGATCTGAGGTTACCACGACGCGCTTGGCGAAGTTCTTTGCAAGTCTACCGGAGCGGATCGTTGGAAAAGTTGGGTTGGATTTCGTCTCAATCTCAGGGTAAGACATTTTATTCAGTATTTGTCTTTCCCTCAGTTATAAGAAATGTTGTAGGTAAGAAAATACTAATATTTTGTTCTAGGAGATTGTGTTTTCAGGATGTTGAGTTAGGAACCCTGCGGGTATAGAGCCCGAATTTTATAGGGGCTTTTCAAAGTTAAGGTAAGGGAAATATGCTATGTTAGAAGTTTTAAGAATGATATCAGAGATTTTATAGACATATATTTATACCAGTTTATTATACAGTTTTTACAGAATATGAGTTTAAATGCTTGTGTGGCCTGAGTAGATTTTCATGTGATGATGAATTTATACAGCTTTTATAATGTATCATACTATACTGAATACACATATATAGACAGTATATATAGCTTATATAGTTTTTCTAGTATATGGAGTTATACATAATATACAGATATAGATATATGTTCATAAAGATTATATAGAGAAATTTACATGCATATACAACTTTTATACAAATAGTTTCATGAGACAGATATATATATATATATATATATATATATACATATACATGTATACAGTTTTATTGAGATCAGTATGTACATCACAGCTTTATACAGAATAGTATATACAGAGTTATAGCATGCCATGTTTCCTATTACCATAACAGACAGAGTATACAGACAGAGATGTAGAGGTAGCATCAAGATGCTACAGATACAGTATACAGAGATTACAGTATTTATAGTATAAAAAGATAGCGTTATGGTAATTTTGGAAACATGATGAAAACAGTAAAAGAGTATATATGTATATATGTATATAGTATCAAATCCCTGTGGAAAAATTACAGACAGATACAGTACAAATATAGATTACAGAGCACGGTACCGTTGCTATATACCGATAGAGTGCAACCACATATCTCAGATAGTGTGTGGGTACCGTCAGCCATGCTCAGAGAGGTTGTAGCTCCCTAGTTCACTGGGTGGAGGGGGCTGGTTTTGACGAGGTAGTAGCTAGTACCAAGCCTAGGAGTGGATGCAGTTTGGCCGGGCTGAGGAAGTGTAGAGTATGTTGACTTATCTGGAGGGCCAACCACATGAAGTCCTGCCTATGGGGTCGCATAACCCTGTCATGAGGGGTCAAATCATAACGTACAGAGTCCTAGGGATAAAACACAGTAATATATATATGTATATAATTTTACAGTATATGATGAGTATAGTATGATATTATCAGTATGAAAAGTAGAAAATACAGATGATACAATATATTTTAAATTGTGAAAGAAAGATATGCTTTACAGATTATTTATTGCATTACAGTTCAGTTACTATTTAAAAGTATCCTTAACTTAGTTGCCACACACTAGTAATAGCATATTTCCACTTACTGAGCGTCGACTCACCCCATTACTTTAACATTTTTCAGGTGAGCCAGTTAGGCGAGCAGATCGAGCTCGCAGATAAAGGGTGTTTTGATCACCTTGGTTATAGGGTGAGTTTTTGATAGAGTTGTGTATATTTTTGAGTAGATGATGCTGAAAGGGTATTTTGTATGGCTATGGTGTGTATATACTGAATTCTGGTATTGTATAGTATATATGTGCATGGTTGTATGATTTGTGTTTCCGCTGCTTAGGTATGGATGTAGATACACAGATATATATATATATATATATATATATATATATATATAAAATGGTAAGAATTTTGAGGATGTTACACCACCACCCTACCATGTGGCATTAGTACACAATCGAGTCCTTTCAAAGACGCATCATTGTAAATCACATAACCATCATCTCTTGATGGAATCATCAGTACTGGTGCAGTGACGAGCCGCTACTTTAATTCCTGAAAACTCTACTCACATTCTTCATCTCACACAAATTTGGCATTCTTCTTGGTCAAACGCATGAGAGGTGCTGACAAAGCCAAAAACCCCTCAACAAACTGACAATAATAACCAGCCAGTCCCAAGAAACTTCTAAATTCTTGTGCGTTCTTTGGCCTGACCCAATTCACTACTGTTTTGATCTTGCTGGGATCCACTGAAATATTGTCTCCTGAGATCACGTGGCCTAAAAATGCAACTTTATCAAGCCAGAACTCGCACTTGCTAACCTTGGCATGAAGTTTCTCTTCCTTGAGTGTCTGCAGTATCTGCCTCAAATGCACCTCATGATCCTCAAAACTCCTCGAGTACACCAAAATATCATCAATAAAAACTACTACAAACTGATCTAGATATTGGTGAAAAACTTTATTCATCAAATCCATGAACACAGCTAAAGCATTTGTCATACCAAAAGGAATAACGAGAAATTCATAGTGCCCGTACCTGGTCCTGAAGGCTGTCTTTGTAACGTCCTCTGTCTTTACTCTCACCTGATGATAACCTGATCTGATGTCGATCTTGGAATACACCCGTGTACCCTGAAGCTGATCAAACAAATCATCTATATGGGGTAGAGGATATTTATTCTTAATAGTAACCTTGTTGATTTCTCTGTAATCAATACACATCCTTATAGACCCGTTTTTCTTCTTTACAAACAATACTGGAGCTCCCTATAGCGATACACTGGGTCGTATAAATCCCCTATTCAACAAGTCTTGCAACTGATTCTTCAATTCTCCTAATTCAGCTGGAGCCATACGATAGGGAACCTTAGAAATCAGTGTTGTCCCTAGAGGCAAAACTATAGGAAAGTCCACCTCGCGTTCGGGAGGCAACCCTGGTAGCTCCTTTAGAAAAACATCTAGAAATTCTCGTACGACTGGAGTACTGTCAAGCTTCAATTCATTCTCTAACGCTTCCTTTACAAAAGCCCAAAAGCCCAAAACCCCTGACTTCCTTCTCGAAGTAATCTGCTTACCTGTACATCTGATACTATTTGCAACGAGCATGTACACACGAACCAACAAACCTGAATTCTTGCTCACTCGGGGGTCTGAAAACTACTTCCTTTTGAGAACTATCAATGCTGGCATGATTAATAGCCAACCAATCCATACCCAGTATTACATCAAACTCTCACATCTCAAACATAATTAGGTCCACTGGTAGCACTCTCCCCTGAATTTCTATAGGATAACTTCTGAGCACCCTTTGACATCGTATTACTAACCTAGATGGTGTAGCTATTGACAGTTCTCTATCTAATAACTGAGTCTCACTTCTAGATAATTTAACATATGATGTAGAGACAAAGGAATAAGTAGCACCTGAATCAAATAAAACAATAATGGAATGTGATAAAACAGTAAAAGTACCTATCACCACATCCGCGGCAACCTTAGCATCACTTGGCGTTAACACGTAAACCCTCACCGGGGCCACATTCCTCTGCTGTCCTCCACGAGGCGCCTGATATCCTCCCTAATAGGGCCTGGGAGCTGGAACCTAGTCTGGCAGTCCTGGGCATGCATGTGCCATGTGGCTGGGTCTCCCACATTGATAGCATACATCTCTCCCTACCCGACACTCCCCTAAATGACATCTCCCGCACGTCTAACATACTGTGACGATCGGAGCACCCTGATTCCCCTGAGGTCCCGCCATCTGCCTCTAATCTCCCCTATCGCGACCTCCTCTCCATGGACCCCTACTAGAGCCAGATTGAAAGCCTTGAGGCGCAGGCCTCTTCCTCTGACTTTGAGCAGCTATACCCATCTGTATACTACTCTCAATAATCACAGCTCTGTCTACAACCTTCGTAAATGTCTGAGCCTTGAAGCCAATCACCTGCTCAAATAAGTTCTACCTCAATCCTTCTTCAAAATTCCTTGCCTTTTTCTCTTCATCAGGTGCTAGATGTGGAGCAAAACGTGACAACTTGATAAACCGAGCCGCGTACTAGGATGCCGACATCTGCCCTTGTACCAGATGCATAAACTCTATTGCCTTTGCGCTCTGAATGATAGTAGGGAACTACCGCTCGAAAAACAGCTCCTTGAATCGATCCCACATCACTAATACTAGAATCGGCCTTTGCTCCTCTATCAATCGCGTTGATCTTCACCAGCGCTTTGCCTCCTCCGTCAGATTATATGCTGCAATTAGTACCTTCTGCTCATCCGAACATAGAAGCACTACCAACGTCTCTTCGATGTCCTGGACCCAATTCTTAGCTACAATCAGGTCATCTCCTCCAATAAAGGATGGGGGCTTGATCCGCATAAACTGCTCAATCGAACAGCCATGCTCCCTAGAGCTCCTGGCCATCTCAGCCATCACCTGCTGGGCGACGCTGTGCAGTACTGCATCGGTATCTCCACCCATGCTGGAAGGTCCTGGCCTGTATCCCCCAGCATTCGTACCACTGCTTCCCGGGTCCATCCTGAAAACAAGAAACACACTTAAGAACGTTATCTTCTACACAAATCTAGCCTATACCAATTCAAAATTAACTACCTTTCCTGACCTTAACTCAATATCCAGTTCTTTCACCTAGACACACAATCCGACAATAATTTACTATGGTTTTTCTGAAATCGTCACCCTAGCAAAAGCACATAAACCACCACGGAAAGTCCTGTACCCAGACCACAGAACAAACCTCAAATCCTTTCCTATACTCTAGTATTGCTTCTGCTGCACTCTAAAGTCTATAGAACCTAGCAACCTAGGCTCTGATACCAAATTGTAACGACTTGCTATGTAACAACCTAATGCTCTGATACCTGCTAGATCAAACCAATCCATCAACCTAAGCAGCAAGAAGTGGAATTCATATAAACACAACCAAGAAAATATACAATACCAGAGTGCTAAAAGGTTCCTCAAAATATACATATATGATTGCTTCCCAAAAATACCCTCAACTGGGCTAGGGTTATACATAAATACATATATACCAATTGTTATGCAGTTTTTTATAGAACGAATGCTTTAATGTTGTGGCCTGAGTAGATATTTACCTGATGTAAAATTTATACAGTACTTCAGCATATCATGTTATATAGCATGTATATACAGTTATTCACACATGATTAACAGAAAAATTTATATAAATTTTATTCAATTCAGTATATCATAGTTTTTACAGATTGCTATGTTTTCTTGAATACCATAACACACAGTTTATAAAGACAGGTTATATAGTTATAGCATCGAGATGCTATAGTTACTCAGATTTTATAGTATTTATAGCACAGAATTATAGCATTATGGATATTTTGGAAACATAATGAAAACAGCAAAGGTATATATATATATATATATATATAGATGTACGTATATAGTATCAAATCCCTGTGGAGATATTAAAGATAGATACAGTTTACAGAGCACGGTATCGTTGCTATATACAGATAAAGTGCAACCACATATCTCAGATAGTGTGTGGGTACCATCTAACCGTGCTCGGAGAGAATGCAGCTCCCCAATACACTGGGTAGAGGGGGTCGGTTAGACGAGGTAGCAGCCAGTATCGTGCTTAGGAGTAAATGCAGTTTGGATGGGCTGAGGTAGTGTAGAGTATGATGACTTACGTGGAGAGCCGACCAAGTTAAGTCCCGCCTACAGGCCGCACAACCTTGTCATGAGGGGTCAAATCATGACATACAGAGTACCAGGGAAAGAACACAGTTATATATATATATGTATACAAATTTATAGTTTTTATTGTATGTAGTGTGTTATAGCAATATGAATGATAGAAAGCTCAGATGATATAAATGTTTTAAGCTTTTATACATGTGTTTTATAGATTTGCCAAATCATGCAGTTATAAATATTATTATTATAATTTTATGAATCGGTCGCCACACACTAGTAATAGCATATTTCCACTTACTGAGCGTCGATTCACCCCATTACTTTAACATTTTTCAGATGAGCCAGCTAGGCAAGCAGATCAGGCTTGCGGATAGAGATCACTTGGTCACCCTAGTTATAGGGTAAGTTTTGTGTAGGGTTTTGTATTTTTGGGTAGTTGACATTGGAGAGAGAGAGATGTATTATGTAGCTATGGTTGAAAATACTAGATTCTGGTATTGTATATACATGTATATGTGGTTATGTGATTTATGTTTTTCCGCTGCATAGGGGTTCCCATTACATGCAGGTAATGGAGCAATTTATTATAAAAAAAACAATTAAATAGCAGGTCATTATAGTTTGGTATCAGAGCCTAGGTTGCTAGGTTCTGTAGACTTTAGAGTGCAACGAAAAACAATACCAGAATATAGGAAAAAGATTTGAAGTTTTATTCTATGATCTGGATACAAGATTTCATGGTAGTTTCTATGTTTTTCCTAGGGTGATGATTTCAGGAAAACCATAGTAAACTGTTGACGAGTCATGTGTTTGGGTTGTAGGAGTGGATTTTGGGGTTAGGATCAGGAGGGATGGTTAATAGAGAATTTGGAGTTTTAGTTGAATAAGTTGGGTCTGTAGAGAAATAGAATTATGAAACGGTGTTCTATTTGTTTCCAGGATGGACCCAGGAGGCAATAGCGCTCACGCTAGTGGGAATGATGGTGCTGGTCCTTCTGGTGCAGTAGGTGGGGAATCAGATGTTGTGCTATGTAGTGTGGCTTAGAAAGTTATAACTGAGATCGCTCGGAGTTATAGAGAGCAGGGAGGCCCATCTCCAGTTTAGGGATGCACCATAGAGAAATTCATGAAGATGAATCCGCTAGCTTTTTCTAGAGTGACTGACCCTGCAGTTGTTGACAATTGGGTGCAGGAGGTAGAGAAGATCCTGATAGTACTTTACTACACCAACGAACAGAGAGTTATGTACGCTACGTATAGACTAGTAGGGGAGGCTGAGAGATGGTGGACGACCACTAGACTATTGGAGGAGCAGAGGACAACTCCAATGCCGATGACCTGGGCCCGTTTCAGGGATATATTCTTTGATAGATACTATCCTGCTTCAATCAGAGAGGCCCGAATTCAGGAGTTCCTAAGCCTGTCCCAGGGGTTGATGACAGTCCAACAGTACGCGGGGACATTTTTTGAGCTCTCGTGTTTCTATCCATATATCGTCCCCAATGAAGTAAAGAAGGCCAGAATGTTCGAAAGGAATTTGAGGCGAGATATCTATAGGCAGGTGGCGGTACTGAGGATCCAGGATTTTACAAAGTTGGTTGATAGAGCCATTATAGTAGAGGAAAGTCTACCGAAAGAGATTGAGACATAGAATTAGAAGAAGAGGACCGCACCCTCGAGCTTTCAGGCGGGTCCTAGCCGAGGCCCTTGGTGGGGAGGTAGATCTGGCGGAGGTCAGAGACAAATGGTAGAGCAGGGTGGATTTCAGGGTAGTCAGCCTTCTGCCATTTGTACCAGATGTGTACGGAGACACCCGGGTGAATGTCGATTAGGGGAGAATGTTTGCTATCGTTGCGGGAGACCCGGTCATATGGCTCGATCCTGTCAGATGACACCAGGTTTTCTACCGGCTCCTAGGCCATTTTGGGGAGGATACCAGGTGCCCCGCGGAGGTCAGCATAGAAATACCGCGCCGGCAAGGGTTTACGCATTAACACCTAGAGATGCTGAGTCGACTGGAAATGTGGTCATAGGCACTCTTACTGCTTTACTATATACAATTGTTGTTTTGTTTGATACAGGTGCCACCCATTCCTTTATATCGGTGGGGTATGTCAGAATAACTGGGGTAGAGACTCAGCCACTAGATGTAGAATTGTCTGTGGGTACACCGATGGGATCTGTGGTTAGATATAGGAGGGTACTCCGAAATTTTCCAGTAAGTATTCAAGAGAGAGTGTTGTTAGCCGATCTTGTGGTCCTAGATATGTAGGGGTTTGATGTGATACTAGGCATGGATTGTCTATTAACTTATCACGCAAGTATTGATTGTCATCTAAAGGAAGTAATTTTTAAACCCTTGGGCGAGTCAGAATTTAGATTCACGGGTTCACGTGTACGTGCCTCACCACAGCTAGTGTCGGCTATTCAGGTGAGGAGATTGTTACAATGTGGTTGCCAGGGGTATGTCGCATACATAAAAGAATTTCTAAAAGAAGAATTAGGACAAGCTGACATACCAATAGTGAGGGAATTCCCAGATATATTTCCAGAAGAATTGTATGGTTTGCCACCAAATCATGAGATTGAGTTCATTATAGACTTGTTGTCGGGATCTGCACCAATATCGAAAGAACCATACCGTATGGCCCCAGCAGAGTTAAAAGAATTGAAAAAATAGTTACAGGAATTGCTAGATAAAGGTTTCACCAAGCCCAGTGTGTCGCCTTGGGGTGCGCTAGTTTTGTTCGTGAAAAAGAAAGATGGAACCATGAGATTATGCATCGATTATAGGGAGATAAACAAGCCGACAGTCAATAATAAATATCATCTCCCTAGGATCGATGATTTATTTGATCAGCTCCAGGGGACCTAGGTTTACTCTAAAATTGATCTGCGGTCAGGCTATCATCAGGTGAAAGTTAAAGCAGAAGATATTTCGAAGACTGCATTTCGTACTAGGTATGGGCATTATGAGTTCTTAGTGATGCCATTCTAGTTGACTAATGCACCAACAGTATTTATAAATCTAATGAATCGGGTGTTTCATCAGTATTTGGACCAGTTTGTGGTTGTGTTCATTAATGATATATTGGTATACTCGAGGAGTTTTGAGGACCACGAGCATCATTTGAGGCTGGTGTTGCAGATATTAAGAGAAAGGAAATTATATGCAAATTTTAAGAAATGTGAGTTTTGGTTAAAACAAGTCACATTTCTCCGCCATGTGATCTCAGAAGTAGGTGTATTAGTTGATCCAAGTAAAATAGAGGCAGTGGTGAGTTGGGAAAGGCCAGGAAATGTTCATGAAGTTAGGAGTTTTCCAGGATTAGCAGGTTATTATTGGCGTTTTGTGGATGGTTTCTCCAGGCTATCAGGTCCATTAACACGACTTACGAGGAAAAATGTAAAATTTGAATGGATTGATGACTGTGAGCAGAGTTTTCAAGAGTTAAAGCAGCGATTAGTTTCAGCTCCAGTACTAGCTATTCCTTCAGGGGAGGATGGGTTTGTAATATACAATGATGCCTCTTTGAAGAGTCTTGGATGCGTGTTGATGCAGTATGGCAGGGTCATTGCATATGCGTCCAGACAGCTTAAAGAATATGAGAAGAATTATCCTATCCATGATTTAGAGCTTGCTGCAGTAGTGTATGCTCTTAAGATCTGGAGGCATTAATTATATAGTGGAAAGTGCGAGATTTTCACGGATTATAAGAGTTTGAAATATTTCTTTACCCAGAAAGAGTAGAATATGAGGCAAAGAAGGTGGCTAGAGCTTATTAAAGACTATGATTGCACGATTAGTTACCACCCAGGAAAAACAAATATAGTGGCAGATGCTTTAAGCAGGAAATTAGGGGGACCCGTACTGGTAGCTATGGAGATTCAGCACTAAATTCTGATAGATTTGGAGAGGCTCAGTATAGAATTGGCAGAGAAGAGTCCTCAGGCAGTTATTGCCAGTCTAGTGGTTCAGCCTATATTATACGAGACGATTAAAGCAGCTCAGGGCGATGATGCAGAGTTGGCAGAGGTGATGGCTAGAGTGCGGGATGGTCGGGGAGAGGAGTTCAACATATCAGATGATGGAGCTCTGTGATTCCGTACTAGGTTATGTGTTCCTATAGATACTGAGATTAGAGGAGCTATACTAGAGGAGGCTCACAAATCCCTATACACGGTCCATCCCGGAAGTACTAAAATGTACAGGGACCTACGAGAGTATTTTTGGTGGAGTGGAATGAAGAGGGAGATAGTCGAGTTTGTTCAGCAATGTTTGATGTGTCAGCTGGTTAAAGCTGAGCACCAAAGACCGGCAGGATAGTTGTAGCCATTGTTCATTCCAAAATGGAAATGGGACCACGTTTCGATGGACTTCGTTACTAGGTTACCACCAGTACGATAGGGACTGAATGCAATTTGGGTGGTTGTAGATCGTCTGATGAAAATCACTCATTTCATCCTTATTAAAATCAGTTATTCCATGGACAGATTGGCAAAGATATATGTTCAGGAGATAGTTTGTGTTCATGAAGTACCAGTATCCATAGTTTCTGACCGAGATCCTCGGTTTACTTCATGATTCTGGAAAAAATTTTCAGGAGGCTATGGGTACGCAGTTAGCTTTTAGCACTGCTTTTCATCCCCAGATGGATGGTCAGACTGAGAGGATGATTCAGACACTAGAGGATATGCTTCGTGCTTGTGTGCTTGATTTTGGAGATAGTTGGTTTTAGTTTATGTCGTTAGTTGAATTTGTTTATAATAACAGCTACCAGGCTAGTATCGGCATGGCTCCATACGAGGCATTGTATGGTAAGATATGTTGTTCTACTCTCTTCTAGGACGAGGTAGGCGAAAGGCGAGTTTTGGGTCCAAAGATAGTACAGTAGGCTTGTGACAAGGTCTGACTAGTTAAAGAAAGAATTAGTACAGCACAGAGTTGGCAGAAAAGCTACGCAGATACTCGTCGCCGAGAGTTAGAATTTGACGTGGGAGATCGAGTATTTTTTAAGATAGCTTCTCTTAAAGGAGTTATGAGGTTTGGAAAGAAGGGCAAGTTAAGCCCTAGGTATATTGGCCCTTTTGAGATACTTGAGAGAATAAGGTCAGTTGCCTATAGGCTAGCGTTGCCACCATCTTTGGTGAGAATTCATGACGTATTTCATGTTGCTATGTTAAGGAAATACGTCCCAGACCCGTCCCACATAATCAGTTATGCAGAGATAGAGCTGAAGGATTCATTAGTTTATGAAGAAACACCAGTACAGATTTTAGACAGAAAGACACAAGTAATGTGCACCAAAGAAGTTCAATTAGTAAAAGTTTTGTGGAAGAATCACGCTTTAGTGGAAGCTTCTTGGGAACTCGAGGAGCAGATCAGACAGAGATACTTGCAGTTTTTCCAAGACGTATAGAGGTACTCAGGTAAAGTATAATAGTTAGATAAGTTTCTTTTGCAAGTGCATGTATTGATTTTAGTTAGTAGATAGTTTTTAGTTTTATATATGTAATTTCCCAGAACTACCCATGTAACCACGGTATTCCTTCTCCATAAGTGAGGGCAGGTAATAAAATAAGTAGACCATTTTCCTTTAAGGGATGATGAACAATAAATTTCAAGGACGAAATTTTATAAGGAGGGGAGAATGTAGTGACCCGAAGAATAATAATATTTTAATAATAAAAAGGGAGAAAAATGGAAATAGGAACAAAAGGAGCAGTAGACTTCGTCGACGACATCGCACTTTGGAGATAATAATAATTTCATGAAATTTCCAGGCCTCGTCGACGAACACAGGGGTTTTGTTGACGAGGGTTCTTCAGGACCTCGTCGACGAGGTCCCGTTTCGTCAACGAGAAAATACCGAGAGAAGAATTTGGGCTACTTTGAATTTCGTCGACGAAGGGTAAGGTTCATCGACGAAATTACTTAAGGACTCATCGACGAGATGACGTGGCTCGTGAACGAAGCCCGCAGTATATATAGCCCTAAACTCATTTTAATCACAAAAAATCAACGCCGCTCTCTTTTCTCTCTCTCTCCTACGGCCTCTCCCTCTTTTCTCTTCGATTCTGGCCCCGTCAGTCACTGGATCGACGATCTGAGGCCACCACGACGCTCCTGGCGGAGTTCTCTTCAAGTCTTCCAGAGCGGATCGTCGATGGGGCAAAGTTGGAATTCATCCCAAATCCAGGGTAAGGTCTTTCATTCGAAATTTGGCTTTCTAGTAGTTGAAGAAAATGCTGTAGACGTAGAAATAGTGACATTTTGTTCTGACGAAAATTATTTTTAGGGTGTCAAGTAAGAAACTCTGTGGGTGTAGGACCCATCTCAGTAGGGGATTTTAGTAGGAGTTAGGTAAGGGAAATATGCTATGCTAGGGTTTTAAGAATATTAACAGAGTTTTCATAGATACATATATACCAGTTGTTATGCAGTTTTTTACAGAATGGATGTTTTAATGTTGTGGCCTGAGTAGATATTTATCTAGTGTAAAATTTATACAGTACTTCAGCATATCATGTTATATAGCATGTATATACAATTATTCACAAATGATTAACAGACAGATTTATATAGATTTTATTCAGTTCAGTATATCATAGTTTTTACAGATTGATATGTTTTCTTGAATACCATAACACACAGTTTATAAAGACAGATTATACAGTTATAGCATCGAGATGCTACAGTTACTCAGATTTTACAGTATTTACAGTACATAATTATAACATTATGGTTATTTTGGAAACATAATGAAAACAGGAAAGGTATATATATATATATATATATATATATATATATATATATACTTATATAGTATCAGATCCCTATGGAGATATTACAGACAGATACAGTTTACAGAGCACGGTACCGTTGCTATATACAGATAGAGTGCAACCACATATCTCAGATAGTGTGTGGGTACCGTCTAATCGCGCTCGGAGAGGATGCAGCTCCCCAGTACACTGAGTAGAGGGGGCCGATTAGACGAGGTAGCAGCCAGTCTCGCGCTTAGGAGTGGATGTAGTTTGGCCGGACTAAGGTAGTGTAGAGTATGATGACTTACCTGGCGGGCCGACCAGGTTAAGTCTCGCCTACGGGCCGCACAACCTGTCATAAGGGGTCAAATCATGACATACAGAGTACCAAGGAAAGAACACATTTATATATATGTATACAAATTTATAGTTTTTATTGTATGTAGTATGTTATAGTAATATGAATGATAGAAAGCTCAGATAATAAAAATGTTTTAAGCTTTTATACATGTGTTTTATAGATTTTTCTGATCATGCAGTTATAATTATTATTATTACAATTTTATGACTCGGTCGCCACACACTAGTAATAACATATTCCCACTTACTGAACGTCAAATCACCCCATTACTTTAACATTTTTCAGGTGAGCCAGTTAGGCGAGCAGATCAGGCTTGTGGATAGAGATTACTTAGTCACCCTAGTTATAGGGTAAGTTTTGTGTAGGGTTTTGTATTTTTGGGTAGTTGACATTAGAGAGAGAGATGTATTATGTAGCTATGGTTGAAAATATTGGATTCTGGTATTGTATATACATGTATATGTGGTTATGTGATTTATGTTTTTCCGCTGCATAGGGGTGCCCATTACATGTAGGTATTGGAGTAATTTATTATAATAAAAAAAACAGTTAAATAGCAGGTCGTTACAACATTTCTGTATATAACTATCTATTTTACCATGATTCTGTAATGACTATATTAACTATGACACTGTGATAAATTGTATCTATATCAACTGTATTTCTGAAAAGAACTGTAAAACTGTATGTCATGGTACTGTAAACTATATAATCATGGTATTCTGTAATTGCTATAAAACATATCCACTGTCTGTATATTCTATAAAACATATCTCTGAAAAATACTGTAAAACATGTTTTTGTACTATATCCATATTCTCAAGCCAGACAGTAATTTGAAACATATTATTCATAATTGATAAACTGTATAGTTCTGCTGTGAACATTAATTTGGTAAAAATATACATTTCATACTGAAAATCATTTTAAAACTGCCTAGCATAGCATATTTCCCTTACCTGTTTTCTGCTAAAAATCCCCTACTGTAGTGGGTTTTACACTCAACACCCTGAAAACCATAAATCCCAGAACAAAACATTATTATTTCTACGTCTATGTCATTTCCTACAACTACCGAAACCTAATTTCGAATAAAAACCCTTACCCTAAATCTGGGATGAAATCCAACTTCGTCCCATCGATGATTTGCTCCAGAAGACTTAGGGAGAACTTCCCTAGGAGCATCATGGTGGCCTCAAATCATTGATCTGGCGAATGACGGGGCCAAAATCGAAGAGAGATGGAGGTGGAGCAGTAGGAGAGAGAGAGAGAGAGAGAGAGAGAGAGAGAGAGAGAGAGAGAGAGAGAGAGAGAGAGAGTAAGTGAATTTGGATGAAAAATTATGCATTTAACCCGGATTTAGGCTATTTATACTGTGGGATTTTTCGACGAGCCACATCACCTCGTCGACGAGTCCTGTAGAAAATTCATCGACGAACCTGCACACTCGTCGACGAATTTTAGACTTCCTAAAAATCGTCTCTCGGTATCTTCTCGTCGACGAGATCTTGAAGAACCCTCATTGACGAAACCCCTGTTTCGTTGATGAGGTTTGGAAAATTTCTTCGCCTGCCTCCTTCTGTTGCTGATTATATTTCCCTCTCTCTTATTATTTAAATACCATTATTCTTTGGGTCGTTACATTGGCAACAATCAACCTTGCAACATAGCCGGAAAGGGAGTTGTGAAGATCAAGATAAACAAGTTAGTATGGAAGTTGAAGGATGTCAAATATATTCTAGACGAGAGAAAGAACTGGATCTCAGTTGGTAAACTAGAAAATGAGGGATACACGATGACATTCATTGGCGATGAATGGAAGGTTTCAAATGGTGTACTAACAATTGCATGAGGTAAGAAAAGCGGAACACTTTATCTAACCTCCAATGTCTTTATGTCTATTTCAGTTGTTGCAGGAAATGACGACAGCAACATCAGACACCAACGACTCAGTCACATGAGTGAGAAAGGACTCGGGGTGATGGACTCAAAGGGAAAATTAAGTGGTCTATGGTCGGTCGAGATTGACATGTGTGAGGATTGCATATTCGGAAAACATAAAAGGGTCAGTTTCTAAACAAACACCCGCCCCAAAGAATGAGAGACTAGAACTAGTCCACTCAGATGTATGGGGACTGATGCCCTTCTCATCCATAGGTGGAAGGAATTATTTCGTCACATTCATTGACGATCATTCTCAAAAGGTATGAGTTTACTTTCTGAAGTATAAGTCAAAAGTATTTGATGTTTTCAGGGTATGGAAAGCTATGGTTGAAAACGAAACTAGTTTGAGAATCAAGAAGCTAAGAATAGACAATGGTGGTGAGTATGAAGACACCGGGTTCAAGAAATTCTACTATGAGCACGGTATTAGGATGGAAAGAACTGTGTTAGGTATGCCTTAACACACGAACCGAATGTTAACTAAAAAAGCTAGAAGCATGCGTATACAGTCAGGTTTACCATTGTAGTTCTAGGCAGAAGCAGTCGGAACAATAACATACTTGATTAACTAGGGTCCATCAGTACCATTGGACCACCGTATACCAGAAGAGGTATGGAACGAAAAAGAGGTGAGATATTCACATTTGACAGTTTTTGGTTGTATTGCATATGTACATATTAGTGATCATGTTAGAAACAAGCTTGATCATAAGTCCCAGAAATGCACCTTCGTCGGTTACGGTGAAGATGAATATGGGTATCGCATTTGGGATGATGAAAACAAGAAGTTGATCAGAAGCATAGACATGCTTTTTAATGAAAAGGTGATGTACAAAGATAGGCACACAACAGAATCCACCGAACCAATTCATAGAGAGTCAACCTATGTAGATATGAACAATGTCCCAGAAGGTGTTGGGACGCAACAGAAAAATGTCAGGAATCCTCAGGCGAAGGAACCAGTGGAGCAGATCGCCACACCATTGCCTCCTACTCCAGCTCCGAAACTTAGGAGATCTTCTCGGCCCCATGTACCAAATAGAAGGTATATAGATTATTTACTTCTTACATATGAAGGAGAGCCCGAATGCTATGATGAAGCATGTCATGTAGCAGATACAAGCAAGTGGGAGCTTGTGATGAAGAACGAGATGAAATTCCTAACCTTTAACAAAACGTGGGAACTAGCTAGGTTGCCCAAAGGTAAGAAGGTCCTTCACAAAAAGTGGGTGTATGGGATCAAAGAGGAGTATGATGGCTCTAGGAGGTACAAGGCTTGGTTGGAACTCAAAAGCTTCGAGGGAAGGAAGCAATTGATTATACCGACATCTTTGCACCAGCTGTGAAGTTGACAACCATCAGATCAGTCATAAGCATTGTTGTCTCGGAGGGCCTAGATCTCGAGCAGTTGGATGTGAAGATGACATTTCTTCACGGTGACCTTGATGAAGAAACTTATATGCATCATCCAAAAGGATTCTCAGAGAAAGGTAAAGAGAATCTGATGTGCAAGTTGAAGAAGAGCTTGTACGATCTCAAACAAGCTCCCAGACAATGGTACCAAAAATTTGAAGGCTTTATGCACAGGAATGATTTTCTAAAATGCAACGCCGACCACTATTGCTACTTCAAGAGGTATCAGTATAACTATATCATTCTGTTGTTATGTGTGGATGACATGCTAATTGTAGGACCAGATATAGAAGAAATCAAAAAATTGAAGTAGTAATTTTCAAAGGAGTTTGACATGAAGGACTTATGCTTAGTGAAGCAGATACTTGGAATACGGATCTCTAGAGATAAGCGACAAGGAACGTTGTAGTTATCTCAGTTGGAGTACATTAACCTTGTTTTACAGAGGTTTAACATGAGCAGCAGCAAAGCAGTAAATACACCATTGGAAGGACACTTTCGCCTCTCCAAGGATCAAGCTCTCCAGATAGATGAAGAGAAGGACTTCATGGCTAAGGTACCTTATGCCTCAGACATTAGAAGTCTCATGTATGCCCTGGTTTGTACCAGACCAGACATTAGCCAAGCAGTGAGAGCTGTTAGCAAGTTCATGTCAAATCCAGGGAAGACACACGGAAGCAGTGAAGTGGATCTTTAAGTACCTAAGAGGCACTGTTAATAAGTGTTTATATTTCGGAAAAAAAGACTTGAAAGTCAAAGGGTATATAGATGCTGATTTTGGTGGTGAAGTTGATCACCGCAGGAGCACCACCGAATATGTGTTTACTGTTGGCACAACAACTGTTAGTTGGATGTCGCAGATACAAAAGTTTGTTGTCCTATCCACTACAGAAGTTGAGTACATAGCAGTGATAGAAGCTAGCAAAGAGATGATTTGGCTTGAGGGTTTGTTGACAGAGCTTGGATTAAAGCAGGAGAGAAATGTTTTGTACAACAACAGTCAGAGTGCGATACATCTGGCAAATAACTCTACATTTCATTCCAGAACCAAACACATTGGTTGCATTATCACTTCATTAGATCTTTATTAGAGGACAGAGTGTTGATACTAGAAAAGATTCAAAGTTGCAAGAATCCAACAGACCTGTTGATGAAGGTGGTGATTATTGAGAAGCAGAAGTTGTGCTCAACTTCATTTGGTCTTCATGCTTGAAGACATATATGAGCACATCATTTTCCTATACACTGGTTGAGATGCTACCTCCATCTCTAAGTGGGAGATTGTTGAGATTGCAGCTGGTGGAGTCGTCGGCAGCCTCACCAACTAGCTGCTTATGCTGAATTTTGAGTTGCAGTAGGTGGAAACTGGCAGCCACCTTCCCCTACATTGCCCACCTTGTTTGACTTGCACCCCCCCTTATCAGGCTATATAAATGTGATGGATGCTGTGTTGTATGAAAGTGTGGAAGTGTGTTTGTAGAGCAGAGCTATGTGCATAAGTGTGTGAAGCAGAACAGAGAGTTGTGTGTGTGTGTTTGTGTGTGTGTGTGTGTGTGTGTGTGTGTGTGTGTGAGAGAGAGAGAGAGAGAGAGAGAGAGAGAGAGAGAGTTGAGTTGAAGGCAGTAGCTTTCTCCTCCTCGTATTATTCTCCCAGTTATAATGAATTGGTGTGTGCTCCGTGGACATAGGTCGATTTGACCAAACCACGTAAATCCGGTGTTCCATTTTTGTTATTTATTTTTACCCATGATTGTTGCTTTTAGATCCACCCCAACATTCTTTGCTAGAAAAATGTTTGCTTAAACCAAGATTGGGTTTAATTTGTGAATTGTTGATTTAGTCAACAACTTATTAGTAGCATAGGCTGTTGAATCTTGGACACCAAATGTTGAGTACCAACTACACTGTTGGAGGTACAAATTCAATATTAGGATAATACATAATTTGTGTTTTAGCTTGCAAATCTTATTACTACGAATCATTATTTTTTGTATTATTTTTATTTTAAATATTTTATAACTTTACTAAGGCCATGGTGTATTAGTGTGCTTATTTAGAATAAAATCATTTTCCCCAACAAATAACCACACGGGACATTCTTGAACAATGGTTATACACCAAGGAGGACAAACCTCATAGGTTCCTAGGACCAAGGGGCTTAGAGAAATGGCTTTAATTATACAAATGAGATGACCTCAATTAAGCTTAAGGCAACATGATGGGCCTCATGGTGGGTAAAGCTCATTAAATGATGGAAGAATGCTATACGCACATCAATTGGTACCCTATATGGCAATGAAATATATGCATCAATTAAGAGGTCCCATGGTTTCTTAACTCATACAACCAATTTTTCTAAAAAGTACTACGTTTATTTAAAGCCGTTTGGGACGTACAAGGAATTATTAAAAAAAAAGTTTAAATGAGTTTAAGAAATTAATCTTATTTTACCCTAATTAACTGTGGTAAAAATTTGACCAATTCGAGAGTTTCGGTCGACCAAGCCATATGTTCGGTTGCTCGAACAGACATAATAGGAAAAGGTGAATTTGAATTTTGGGTGCCTGAAAGTGGGTTCGATTTGCTGACCAATGCGATTTTCCATTCTATCTGAGGTTCGGTCGCCCGAGGTGAAAATGAACTATAAGTTCGGGCGCCCGAGAACAATGGAAAAGTAAGGGTACAAGTTTGATTGATTGAGGATGGTGAAGTCCTTTTTGGTTCGGTTGCCTGAAGTCAAGTCAACTATTTGACCAGTCCACGGTTCGGTCGACCGAGGCAATTTGACTTGCCAGATTCGGTCGCCCGAAGTTCTTATGAATTTAGCCTAAGGTTTATTACTTGGTTTTAATTTTATCCCTAATTACATGTGAACTATAGTAGGGTCTTGTGCACTAAGTGTGGGAACCTAAGGTCCATCTAAGACCAATCTGAGCATACAGTTCTATCATGCATGATGTAGTTATTACAAACCAACAGTTTAGAAAGAAGAATATAAAAATACAAATACAAATAAAGTACAATATTCTTCAATCTTCCTTGAGGTCACCATACACCATCATGGTAGCGTTCTTTTCAATTCCATGCGTAGAGTGAACCTGCATTGAAACTCAGGGCAAACATTAGTGTCAAGTGTATTTGTTATTAGCAAAATGGGATATGACCAATTAGGTCAACACTTATCTTAAATGGCTAAACCTTAAAATATCAATGTCGGAAAATATTTTAAATTGTTAATTATTAAATTATAAAGTCATCACATAATTTTTTAAAAAAATTTAAAAATATCATATTGTCTTAAATTTTTAACATTTTAAAAAAATTAAGCTAACGATAAGGAATTTTTTTAAAATTTTATATAACTATTTAAAAATTCAAAACAAAATTATGTTTTTATAATTAAAAAAACTAAAAAGGAATTTTAATCATTGAACCTTAGGAATTTTAATCATTATACCCCTATGTAGACTTTGTCCATGATAGTATCCATAATGATTTTGTTGTCATATGTAATGGTGTTAAGCAAGTCTAGTAAGATACTATCTACTTTGCTCACTTTGACTAGTAAAAGTTGTTTCATAAAATTGAAATCTAAATTTCATTATATCAAAATATCATTAGCACATGTGCTGTGGTTTGAAACTTGTACCGCATTGCTAACAATTTGTGATCTTAATATAATATTTTTGTATATACATATTGTTTCTTCAACTTGCCTAACATTTGTGTCTATGAGGAGTTATTAATGTTTGGCATGCATTTTATGATTAGTTTAATTTTAATATTTAGTATGACTTTATTATCATGAAATGTCACATCTGTGACGTTCCGATTTTCATACAATTTTTTTTTCTTTCCTCTTCAATAAATAATTAATATTAATCAAACAACAGCCACGTCAAAAATTCTGATACCATTTAAACATATCCTGACCCGAAGTGAGGTACAGGGTAATTAGTTCACCATATACGCATATTCCTAATAGTGAAAGTCAATATTTACAAACCATCCAGAATACAAAAATTCATAGTTCTATACAACCATACACATCCCCAAAAACCCACAATATACACTAGAAATCATATATCCCTAAACAAAACACTCACCTTGTCTATTAGGGTACCAGCTCCCCTCTATCATTGAGGTCTATCACCTGGTCTGTCATGGTTTCCCAAAATATTAGATATTTGGGTGAAACACATCTCAGTAAAACGAATAAATTATTTACAGTGCATGGCAGTATGAGTTACGTTATATCATAATATACTCATTTCAGTGATAATACCATTTGAGAAAATATACAAATTCGTATTCATAATCATATAGATATAAAACACAACTTTTATAAGTTTTATTCCATTTCTCAAATTCATGCACCTGTGACCCATATTTATCGGCAAAAGTTCCCGAGGATATAGGAGATTACATGCCCATATATGTAGCTCCCCTCTACTATGATATCATTTGTAACCTTGTCCTAATAGTTTAGGTGCGGCTACAAATGATTCTTATCAGGGCACTCACCTTACTCAATAAGCCCTCAGGAGAAGAGTTTTACTTCGCCCTCATTATTTATGTAATTAAACTCACACTCTTTCATTTCTCATTTTCATTTCACAATCTAACTCATGAGTGTCCACTCTAACCCATCCATGTGTTGTCTGTAACTCATGGTTGCCCTGAGGATATTCTCCATGTCATGCTTCCCCCTTTGGTCAGGGTTGTGCGACCCGAAGGCTAGATCCAAACCGTGCTTGGCCTAACCGGTTAGATCAAAATAAGAAATCTATCAATTCGTATGTAGTACGATTGGCCTGTCTATCCCTGGTCTGGACCCAGGAGGCCAAACTACCCTTCTCACTTACTCAATTGACTGTCACGCCACACTCTCTACAAGACCATGTGGTTGCACTTATCATCCCACTAGCAATGGTATCGTGCTTTTAGAAATACTCCAGTCCATCAGGGTTCTTATTCTCACATTTCCATTTTCACAATTCAGTATTCACATTCCATTATTCACATTACAGTATTCATGTTGCAATATTCATTTTTCAGTGTTCACATGCATTTCAGTATTCACAACTCAGTGTTCACATTGCAATATTCACATTACAATATTCATATTTTAGTATATATTCCATTTCAAGTATTTCAACATTTCTCAATAAAACATATTATCATTTCATATTTCCTCATTTATCAAAGAAAATATTTCTATATTCATATTTCAAATTCCATTACTTCCCAGTAAAATGCACGTTAGTATAACATAATTCATCATTCTCAATAAAACAATTTTATTTACCACTTTTCATCATTTCCCATATTTCAAATCCCAAAACATCACAGTTCAATATAAATCATATGCCACACAATTTTATCTGATATTCATATCTTAATAATTTCAGGAAAAATATTATATTCTCATTTTCACATATTAATTCAACCAGTAGTTCTCAAAATAACGGTTACAATTTATTCCCCTTACCTGGTTTACTAAGAAGCCTGTTAACAACCCTACATCCATACCCGCGACACTCAGAATTCAAAACTCTAAAATTTACATTTTTCCAATTCAACCAACAACATCCCAGAATTACAATTATTTTAACATTTCCTATGTCCACACACTCCCAATACTAATTAAACTTTAAAAATATGCTTAGGCCAACATGACGAGAATCGAACCTAGGACCCTCTGGTGGTGTCCGATCCTCAATTTGGTTAGAGATTAAGGAAAAAATGAGGAGAGAGAGAGGGGGAGAGAGAGGTTACTTACCCCAGGAGTGGTGCCTACATTGCTCCTACGACAAATCCACTCCGGTAAAAATGCAAGTGGCGGAGAATGGAACCCAGTGATATTTTCTATTCTCCAATCGGCGCACATTAGGCCGAGGAAATCGAGTAGAGAGAAGGAGGAACGGATGTGAGAGAGAGAGAGAGAGAGAGAGAGAGAGAGAGAGAGAGAGAGAGAGAGAGAGAGAGAGCAGGCTTTAGGACCTTTTGAAACGCCCCGAACCCTTAAACCCGGGTCCGGCACGTTATACCTGATAAAATCCCTGATAATCCATAATATACGCAGCAGAAAACATGATCATAATCTCCATATAACATAATACCAGAGTTTACTAATTCTAACTATAATCTATAATAAATCATCCAACACCTGCATTTCCATAATTACATATATCTCCAAAACATTTCAGTATGTTCACAACTTTCTTTTCTCCACAGACTTAAAATATAAGGACATAAAACATAAATTTTTGCATCTCATAATTAACATTGAAAAAGCAGTGTGTGGCCAACATAAGTTTATAATCAACATAATATTTAACATTTGAAAATCTTTAACATAATTTTCGAAATCATTCCCTGATCCTAATCAAACACATGCAAATGTTTAACCCACAAGATTTCCCGATGATAGGGGTAATTACCCGCTCATACAAGTAGCACCCATCTGCTCTGATACTTAGGTAACTCAAAGGTCACAATTTAAGCATACCAGGGCACTCACCTTACTCAGTAAGCCTTCAAGTGTTAAATTGATCTCGTACTCACACATTCAACAATAGTTTACCAGCAAAGGCCCTAAGGATAGGGAATCCTACCTGCCCATACAAGTAGGTTCCCTCTGCCCTAGTACGTTATGCGGCTACTACCACATCTGAAGCTACTAGTGCACTCGCCTTACTCAGCAAGTCATCAAGCGAAAGGTACGCCTCGCCCAATTGTAACATGTTCTACGTACATACATACTTCTAATATCATAATACATCATTCTTTTTATCATCATTCAATCATACACATCTGTTAATATTCATGACTTAACATTGCATTGCATTTCACTTTAAGTGACTCTTTTCCATTTTACTTTGTTCACATTTCACATTTCATTTCCATTCCATTCATTTCCCTTTTCATTTCATTTTATTTCATACCCAGCATCTTTCAACTGTTTTACTCAGCATCTTTCAGCTGTTTTACCCAGCATCTTTCAACTGTTTTGTCCAGCATCTTTCAGCTGTTTTACCCATCATCTTTCAGCTATTTTACATTTACCCAGCCACTTTAAGCTGTGACACATTTACCTAGCCACTTTCAACTGTGACACATTTACCCAGCCACTTTTAGCTATTTTACCTAGCATCTTTCAGCTGTTTACCCAACATCTTTCAGTTGTTTACATGGTTGCATTAACACACACAGGCAACATTGTCTATATCATATTTTATTTTCATGGTTTTACTTACTTAGCCTGCATCTAATACATTTAACATATATTTGCACAAATTCTCATGCCACACAATTTAATTGTAAAATTTCATACACTGCCTGTAAAATAAGTCAACCAATATTTAATGTTTATATACTGAAAATACCTTTCATTCCTTACTTAATTATCCTAAAAATATTTCTCACTTTCATCAATTCATTTTCACATATACATATCTAATAAACAGTTCTAAACTCGAAAAAAAAATATAATTTAAACAGTTGGCATTTTACCCATACTAAAACATATACACGTACATATAACACAATTTATTTTTTCATTAAATTCATAAAAATTCTGATTTAATATATATTTTTCCTCTTACCTGGTTTCTTGAACTACGCCAACAGGGACTCCGAAAAATACCTGCGGCGCTCACCCGGACCCTGAAATTAAATTCCTAGTTCAGATAAATTATTCATGAATAAAATATTGTTTAAATATTTTCTAGGGCCATAATTCTTAAATAAATAATAATACCCTTAAATTTAGCCAAATTGCCAAATTTTCCAAATCCCACTCTCATTTTGGAGTAGGGTCTAGAAAACCCCAATTGGAAAATTACATACGTCAAAATGACGATGATGACGACTAGGACCCCGTGGTGGTGTCCGTTCGTTGATTTAACCACGTATTAATGGCGAAATTGAGAAAATGGGAAAAAATTACCTTTCCCCAAGAGCAGTGCCTAAACCGTTCCCATGAAAAATCTGCTCCAATAGAAATGTCGGCAGCGGAACCAGCAATCCAACGGCACCTTCCGTTTCCCGATCCGTCGCAAATTCGTCGAGTAATTGAGAGAGAAGAAGAAACGGAGACGAAGTAGCTAGCCATAGCAGGAAAATTTTACAAGGGGGCGGCGCCTGACATCTCTTCTCTTTCTTCTTTCTTCTTCCTTCTTCTTTCTTCTTCTTCTTCCTTCTTTCTTCTTCTTTTACTTTTCTTCTGTCAGTACTTTATATACATATATATATATATATATATATATATATATATCTTATCATATACTTATTATATAAAAAAAAAACTAATTGAAATAAGAGAAATATATATATGGTTAATATAATATATAAATATATATATATGTATATATGTATATATACATATATACATATATATATTTATATATTATATTAACCATATATATATATTTCTCTTATTTCAATTAGTTTTTTTTTTTAAATCCAATCTAAAAATATTTAATTTAATAACTAATTATTTAATTATTTAATTTATCTTAATTTAATTTAATTTCTTTAAATTCTTATATATTTTTTTATTTAATTTTTTTTCTTTTTCCCACGTCATTCCTTTTATTTATTTATCTATTATTTTATTTATATTTTTTTTATAATTATTTTAATCCTTTTAAATTTTTGGGTCTTTACACCTTTCCTTCTATATATTATATATCATAATATTATATTATATTATATTATATTAATTAATTAATTATTATTATTAATTAATTAATTATTTATTTATTTTTATTTTTTTACATTTCCATGCATATTATTTTCTGAGGCGTTACAACATCACTATGCGAAAGTAAGTGTAATAAATTCTTTATCATGAAATTTTCAAATGAAAATAGCTAACTAATTTATGCTAAGTTATTCCATTGAAGTCATATCAATTAATACACTAAGGTGGTGTTTGATAATTGAGAATTAACTCTAAGAATCAGAATTTAAATGGCTGATCCTCATTTCTAATGTTTGTTTTACGATAATTTTATTTCAATTCTCATTCCATGCAACAATGGGATTTCCCCTTTTGCTTACATTTTGATTCCTGAATTTGACTCAGGAATCAAATCCTAATTCTTGAAAACACATTATTAATTATAATATTATGATATCATTATTAACATTTAAAATATTATTATAAGCCATAATTATTAATATTTTTTATTATAAACAATAATATTATTACATATAGAAATTAATATAGCAATATTAAATGTTAAAATATTATGATATATTTATAGTATGACTATTGATTTACTATGTTATTATTTATAATCTTAAAAATAAAATAAAATATTTATTATCGTCATCAATTATAAATATACAATAATAAAATTTCAACTGGGTAGCCCCAAGATCAATCAGAGTTTTGCAAGATCAAGAGGTACCGCAGAAAAGCTAAGAAATTTCATTCTGACAACGACTGTGTGGGAGTTATAGAATGAGAGAAACCATAAGATTATTTCAAGACAAAACCTCCGTACCTTAGATTGTTCCCTAAAAGGTGCTTAGTAAGCTATTCCAATGGACTAGATCTTCTTTTTTCCTTCCCTAATCTTCATTATGAGAAATCTTCATATACTGTTTTGTATTGCCATGCTTCTCAAGTCTCTAGCTTGAGTCATAACACCTTTACCATTTTGTTTTAGAAAAAAGTATTTTCCATAAACCTTAACCAGTCACCAAAACAAATAAACACATTTTAAACCTGGCAGTAATGGAAACACAATACAAGAGCTTAGGTAGGCTATTTGTGAAACACATTTGCCTGCTTGGAGAAATGACATGGTTATTACATCCACAATGCAAAAAGAATAAAAAAATAAAGGAAAGAAAAACTATATATTATACAAGAGGGGGCACATGTATGCATATATGGACACTTTGAAAAGGACTGGGTGAGAAAAAACCATGCATATATATAAAGCTGAGGTAGTACTACTTTTGAAGGTTGACCATTAGCTCCACCTTCCCTTCTCCCTCCCCTCTTTACTTCAACTCAACTCATCATAAATCCCTCCTAATTTTGCTTTGACTTCATCTTCCCTTCCCCAACCTATGTGTTTCTCTGCTACTTCCACAGCTAAACTCTCTTTACAGCTCTCTCTCTCTCTCTCTCTCTCTCTCTCTCTCTCTCTCTCTCTCTCTCTCTCTCTCTCTCTTTTCACATACACCATATATAGTAATACTATATGTATATATATATTGTACGTGCGCGTTGGAGGAAGCCGATTCGAAGTGCCTTCTAATCTTGCCAAAGCCCAAAGGTGGGGCAATCTAGGTAAGTCAGATCGATCTCTTCCTCCACTCTCTCTGTTCAATGTATATATAAATTAATATATATATATATATATATATATATATATATATTGTTTCATTCTATTGGGTGCATGTTTATGGTATGTATACGCATTAATTATACACGCAAGCTATGGTGTTCATTCTCTTGCCTACATAAGTATTCTGCAATGAGGAAAGTTGCTGTGAGAACTGTGTGCAGAGTAGTCGAGTACTTGAGGGAATATAATTATTCAAATTTAATTAATATGTGATTTATCATTTTTCTGTACTTTTTTCACCTTTTTTTATTGGCGGTTTAAGGTTAAATATGGGTATACGGGATACAAAATCGAATAAAATACGATGTTTAGCTTAGACCTAGTGCGATTTCTCTTTGATTAAAAACAATCCCGTTAATTTGTAATATTAGTGAGTACAACAAAAAAAAAAAAAAAACAAGTTTTGCGAGTAAAATATTCAAGGCTTTTCAAAATATTGTACAGAAAATAATTATCCAACAAAAAAAAGATTTTAAAATGGTAATCTTTCTTTAAGTTTTATCTATGGGGAAAGTGTCCTACTTAAAAAAAAAAAAAACAAGTTTTGCGAGTGAAATATTCAAGGCTTTTTAAAATATTGTACAAAAAATAATTTTCCAATAAAAATAAAATTTTCTTTCTTTAATTTTTATCTATGGGGAAAGTGTCCTACTTTTTTAATATAAAAAAAATTCATCCTCTTAGCTTGGATGGAGGATTTTTTTCCTCAAATTATATTTTTGATTGTACCTGATAAAAAAATTTTAATTATTTTCTAGTAAAAATTCATCAATCAAACAAATCCAAAACATAGAATTCAAATCTTATGGTTAGGCTTGTTTGAATCTGAATAAAACCTAATATAAAATTATATTATATTTTATTTTTAAAATTTAAATCTTAAAATTCATGCAAGTATTTTTAAATTTAAAATATTTTTCTTAATAATTAATACTGAACAAAAATTTCAAAACAAATACTTCTCTATCTCCAATCGGATGCAAATGGTCAACCATTTGCCCAGCAGGCATTTATTTATTCATTTATTATTATTATTATTATTATTATTATTATTATTATTATTATATGGCAGGAAGCTGGTACGCTCCTTAAATTTGACATTTCAATAAATAATTGTGTTATATATATTGAATAATCCATGGATAAGTCCTTCTGACTAAATTCAACCTCCATTAGCAGACTGACACGTGTAGGCATCTTTTGCATTTTTCAATGGAGGCCCAAAGGAACCCCATGTGCTGGCTTAGGTGGCAAGGGCGGACCCAGATATGTAGGTGTTCCGGGTTCATTCCTGCTTTGTTGAACAAATATTGATTTACCTCCCTGTTAGGCCTTGGGGGTGGGAACTATGGCGCGTGAGATTAGTTTTTGTTGTGGTGCTTTTCAAGGCTTGCTCTAGTAGATGCAGAAGGACACCCGGCATTACTAAAAAAAAAAAAAAAATTTGAGGCCAGAGAATTTTTAAATTTATATTTTTTCCCATCCCATCAATACAATATTAGAACATGTGACCCCTACTTCCTTAAAAGTAACAAAACTAATAAATAATTCTTCCCAAAAAAGGTTATTCTTGTCAATTTCTCCGTACAATAATTGTTGTTTTTTCATTTTGTAAGTTGTGTTTGTCTGTGATCCCCAAACATTTTTTTTTTTTTTTGCTCATAAGACTCATCATAAATGGCTAGTGTCGGGAAATATTTTCAATATATAATTATTAAATTATAAAGACATCACATAATTTTTTTAAAAATTTTAAAAATATCACCTTGTCTTAAATTTTTAACATTTATAAAGAAAAAATTAGAGCTAACAATAATAAGTTTTTTAAACCTTTTACATAACTAATTACAAGTTCAAAACAAAATTTTGTTTTTATAATTAAAAAAAGTAAAAAAGACAGAAACTATTTCCTAGTAATTATACACATCGTATACTTTTCATCAACAAAGATTCATTTTATGAGTTCAAGTCAATCAACCCATTAGAACCTAATTTAAAATACTATCTGCTTTGCTCACTTTGACTAGTAAAAGATGTTTCGTAAGATTGAAATCTAATTTATCATTATATCAAAATATCGTTAGTATATTTCTGCTATAGATTATAATATCTAAAAATCAAAGTCATATAATCATTTGTCTCAATTTGCAACTTGTACCACATTACTAACAATTTGTGATCTTAATATGATATTTTTTGTATTCACCTATTGTTTCTTGACTTGCCTTAGATTTGTGTATAAGAGGAGTTATTAATGTTTGGCATGCACTATAGGATTAGTTTAATTTTAATATTTAGTGTGATTTTATTATCATGAAATGTCATATTACTGTGCAAAAGTAAGTATAATAAATTCTTTATTGTGCAATTTTCAAATTGAAATATTTAACTAATTTATGCTAATTTATTCATTTGAAGTCATATCGATTACTAAACTAAGGTGGTGTTTGGTAATTGAGAATTAACTCTAAGAATTGGAATTGAAATGGTTGATTCCCATTCCTAACATTTATTTTGCAATAATCTTATTTCAATTCTCATTCCATGCAACAATGGGATTTCTCCTTTTGCTTATATTTTAATTTCTGAATTTTACTCGAGAATCAAATCTCGATTTCTAAAAACACAATATTTATATATATAATGTAATATAATACAATATATGTTACATAAATTTTAAAAATGATATTAATATTATGTTATCATTATTAGCAATTTAAAATATTATAACATATAGAAATTAATATAACAATATTAAATGTTAAAATATTACGATATACTTATTTATGACTATTGATTTATTATATTATAATTTATAATCTTAAAAATAAAATAAAATAAAATAAAATATTTATTATTGTTATCAATTATAAATATAGAATAATAAAATTCAATAATGATATGGATACACACACACACACATACTAATATAATGATATCATTAAAAATATATATATATATATTTAATAATATATTATATATTATAATACAAAGCATTTTAACCATTATTATTAATATTTATGTCATATCTAGTAATATTATAATAAATAAAAAGTAATAGGATAGTATTACATTATAAAGTACATTAATGAAGTAATTGTGATATTGATTATTTATTTATCATTGTATTATGTATAACCTTAAAATGAGATAAAATTACTTTTATTAATATCATTAATGCAAATATATAATAATAAATTTTACTAATTATATAATAAACAAAAAGAATAAAATAATATTGTGTAATAGACAGGGCTGGCTCTTCACAATATGAGACCCTAGGCGAATGATTTAATTAGGAGTCCTTAATATTTTGTTTAATTTTTATTTTTATTTACAATTAAATTTTCTAACTTTTTGGTATGCAAAATTACTAATTAAAGTTTTATATTCAAAATTACATTGAGACTTGAAAAAAAAAAAAAAAGAATTAAGTTACATTTACTTTACTTTTCAAAATACAATTTTATTTATTTTTGAGATAGTGGAAAAGTCAATGTATGGAAAGAGATAACATCATAAATAAAGTTAGCATTAAAAAAAAATTTGAGGGCCCCAACTTTTGAGATAGTGGAAAAATCAATGTATGAGAAGAGATAACATCATAAATAATGTTAATATTAAAAAAAAAATTTAGGCAAACTGCTCAATGGCCTTATGGTTAGGCTGGCACTGGTAATAGAATATTATGGTGGTTGTTTTATTATATTATTATTTTATATTAAATAATAAATTATGTTGTAGTGTTTTAGTATATGAGATTTTATTTAAATTTAACAAATTACATATTAAAATATAATACTTTTAAAAATATAAGATAAAATATAATATTAATAACATAGTTAAAAATAATAATAAAAATATGAGAAAATGATTATCAAAATGATTTTATTGTAAAAATTATTTATTATGTAATTTAATAAAATAAATTTATATTTAAAATAATATTATTTCATATTAAATTTAATGAATAAATTTTGTATATTAGTTAGACTCATTTCCGATTCATATGTCTAACAGTGAAAAATGCTCTAGATTGGATGAATTAGTAAAAAAAAAAATCATGTAACCGACCCCACTCAATAAACTTAAGACTTGTTGTGGTCGTTTATTTCTGATTCATATGTCTATATATACCAAATATTATAATATAATTTTGATTATAATTTTGTGTAAAATTAAACATGAGAGAGAAATATGATATTTTGTTTTCAATTTGAATGAATTTCGATTTCAATTTCAGTGAACTAATAGATTTGAACTTGAAATGTAGTCAAATTATTGAGGTCTTAAATGACCTTAACAAAGAAAATAAATATCTGAATTACTCCATGCATAATTTTATTTTTATTTTTTAATAATTTGGGAGCTTCAATTGTGACAGGATCACTTTAGACACTGTAACATCAAATTCGACAGTGAAAATCATCCGCTCATTATGGCATTCTTAGTACTTCATCCAAATATACTTCAAAGGGAGCATCAAATCTTGACACAACCAGTCAATGCATTATTACAAAATGTAGGATTGCCCAACCTATTATTAGTCCGACAAAGCAAGTCATATCCCATTGATTTGATGGACTAATAGGACTGTTACACGTAGGTAGTTGCTTGCCCCATTACTCGTGGCGCTAATTAAGGCCAACTTTAATGAGTCTAAAAGAATCTATTAATTTGTAATGTAAAATAATTATATTTTATTTAAAATCGATTAAGCATATTATTTTAGCTCTTAATTAAAATGAATATAGTTATTTTGCAGAATATTATCATAACATTATTTTTATACCTATTTATTTAATTTAATTGACTAGAAGTCACGCTGGCGGGTATAGAATACATAATAAATAATAGTCTATCTCTGAATATATAAGGTACACGTGTACACAAATAATTAATAGTTTATCTTCTATTATATAAGCACTTACAACAACAACAAGATCAAAACTTAAGTCTCATTAGGTGGGGTCAGCTCGTGGACTATTTTTTTTTTGACAAATTCAAGACTATTAAATCTTTACTACTCACTATATTTCATTTTAAGTTATTTTAAATCTACCTCTACTCCTTTAACCCTTCTAATACTATTGGACAGTAACTAACTAATTCTTCCTCATTGACGTACTATGTGATTTACCTTTATACTAAATATCACACAAAATACTATATGACACTTAGTACTAAATAGCACACTTAGTATTGCATTAAATACCTACATGATCAGTTAAACATCAATCAAACCTGTTATAGTTTAGCATACATAATTGTATAAATGCTTTAAAATTTTAGTATGCTAAAATACATTTGACTTTTTTTTTGTTCGATAGGGATTTTGTTGTGTTTTAAAGATTTTATTCATGTTTTCTTGAACCTCAAAAGTAACTTAACTGAAATTGAAAATATACGATTTTATAATTGATAGATACTTTTGTCCTAATATGGTTTTTTTTCCTTTTTCGCTTTTCATACTTTTCTTCAAACACTCTATTCTTCACCATTATTTGGTGCACATTTGTTATTTGAATGAAAATGTGATTATTTTTTTATTCTTCAAATATGAATGATACGTAATATGAGAATTTTTTATTAATTTATTACATATTTTACCTTTTTTTTTTTCTCATTTTGCAATTTAATTATCAATATTACATGGATTATTTATGTAAATTTTTAAATTAGTTTCATTCGATTTATTTCTCATAATATTTTCCTAAGAAAGAAATTTATCTATAATCAATATTTATCTAATTTTAAATATACCCTCATACCAAACACTCCCAATTAACAGAAAAAATGTAAAAAAAATTTAAATAAGTAATGATTGTCATATTTTTTTTTTCTGAATTATTAACTATATTTCAATAAATTTTATTTTCTAATATTATTGGAGAATTTGTTTAAAAAAAAATTGAAATTGAAATTTTTTTTCCCTAGGGTGCGCGGATGGACAAGAAAGTAGGAGTGTACACCTACGTCGCACAGTGGCCAATATACTCGCTCGCATGGTCGATGCGGCTGGACAAGGGGAGCCGCCTCGCCGTCGGGAGCTCTCTCGAAGACTACACCAACAAGGTGGAGCTCCTCCACTTCAATCCCGATTCCGGCGACTTCTCCACCGACAGCCGCCTCGTCCTCCACCACCCCTACGCCCCCTCCCACCTCATGTTCTTCCCCTCTGACGACACCTCCCACCCCGACCTCCTCGCCACCTCCGGCGACTTCCTCCGCCTCTGGCACCTCCATCCCGACCGCGTCGACCTCAAGTCTCTCCTCAACTCCAACAAGGCCAGTGAGTTCAATTCCCCCATCACCTCCTTCGACTGGGCCCCCTTCGATCTCCGCCGCGTCGCCGCCTCCAGCGTCGACACCACCTGCACCGTCTGGGATGTCGAGACGGAGGCCGTCGACACTCAGCTGGTTGCGCACGATAAGGAGGTGTACGATATCTCCTGGGGTGGCGTCGGTGTCTTCGCGTCTGTCTCCGGCGACGGGTCCGTGAGGGTTTTCGACCTGAGGGACAAAGAGAGGTCCACAATTATTTACGAGAATGTCCCTCCGGAGACTCCGCTTTTGAGGTTGGAGTGGAACAAGTCTGATCCGAGGTTCATTGCCGCAGTCGGAATGGACAGTGAGAAGGTGGTGGTTTTGGACATTCGGTTTCCGACGACGCCGTTGATGGAGCTGAGGAGGCACAGGGGGAGCGTGAACGCCGTATCGTGGGCCCCGCAGTTCGGCCGGCAGCTGTGCTCCGTCGGGGACGACTACAGGGCTCTGATTTGGGAAGTGGTGGGAGCAGGGTTGCGGGCGGAAGCCGGCGACGGGGAGGTGGAGCCGGTGATGTGGTACGGAGCGGCGTCGGAGATCAATCAAGTGCGGTGGTCGCCGGTGGAGTTGGATTTGATTGCCATCGCATTTTCAAATAAGCTGCAGCTATTGAGGGTTTGATTAGTGAATAGGGAAAAAGCTCAAGCCATCACGGCTCACTTAGTTTCGTTCAACCAGCTCCAGTCAAATGGGCCGTGATGTCGTATTATTTAGTATTAGTAGAATTAAATTTGACAATTGACCTGTATATATTGGGAGAGAGAAGCTATGTCTGGTGGCAATGTATATAGTACATGGGAGCAAAAGGCATTATCCGTCCTTAAAATCGAATAAAAAAATTAAAATATTTCTTGAACTTCTTTGAGATTTAGCACAACATCTCCTTGTACATTTATATATAAATGCTTTGACCCATTGATTCCCGTCATATACAAAACACATACTTCACAAGTATTTGTCGAAAAAAATTTAATTATACTAAGATACATTATATTTGTAAGCATAAATTTTGGATGAATTTGAACAAATTTCAACATAATTTTACATTACATTTTATCTAAATCTAATATAAGTTCCAATACGAGACCTCTCCAAATATCGAAATAGTGTTTGGTTCACAATTAGAATTAAAATTATAATCAAAATTGGAATGCATTCGAATTGGCCTGTAATATATTTACTAATGTGTGTGTGCGCGCGTGTGTATGTAGAATAAAAATAAGAATTAGCTGGACTAACTAATCAATTATATCGGTATCTACAATATGAAAAACTTATGGAATAAATTTAATAAGAAATAATAATATAGAAATCTGTAATTACTATATAATATTGTAATTAAAAATATATTATGATTCATAGTGGCCAAAATTCCTCTGTAGGCCATTTAATGTCAATATTTAGTTGTTTCTTACGAATGATGTCTCCTACAGATTAGATTAAATATTATTATTAATACTTCATGTTGCGATTGGTGTATTCCCAAGATGGGGGGTGAATTAGAGATTTTAAAAATTCTAGTCAATTAAATCAGCAACAATATAACTCAAGCTAAAGTCTTTTCTAAATAGTTCCAATTAAACAATACAAGGATGTTCAAATTAGTTAAGTAGACTAGACAATTCCAATATTACACATGCAATCACAAAAACGTAGTTAAATATCCGTGCAATGAATTTAGTAGATACTGAATAAACAAGCAAGCACCAGAATGTAAAGACAGTAAAGACACAATGACACACGATATGTTATTGAGGTTTGGCAACTGTGTCTACATCTCCGCCTCAAGTTCACAAGTAAGAGGATTCCACTAAAGCTCACTTCATGGGTAGAGCAACACCGTTTACAACACCCTTTCCTTACTGAGTAAGGGAAACCCTTGGTCAGACTAACAAGGCTGACCTTAAAGGGGTGGAGAATACCCACCTCAGGCCACGCTTGGATTACCACTAATCCTTATGGGCTAGATCAACATCCCCTTAGGCCACACCTGGAATACAACCATAAGTAATAAATTTTGTGTACAAAACAGATTCTTACACAAGCAAATATGTACAACAATTCAATCTATGCACTCTAGTATGATAAAGATTTAATGCTCAATAAAGTATTTCAAATATATCTCTAAAAACAAGTATAATACGCAAATGTGAGAGATGTGAACAAGTATGATCCTTGATTCTAAAGTGTAATGTAATTAATGTATTTATCAAAGATTTCAAAGCACACTGAAATATTTACCACAAATATATGTTTTAACAAAGAAGTATAGGTGGCAATGAAAATTAGCTTCCAAAAATTATATTTCAATAATCACAAATGAAGCTTTTGAGCCTTGCAATAAATATGCAAAGATATCCAAGCTATGTTAAGTTTTTCCCAAGAAAAAATATATGCATCAATAAAAATATGGGAAGAACTTTAAGGTTAACTCTCAAAAGATTTTAAAATTAAACTGAGTATGTGAGAGTTATGGTTTTTTTGAAAAGAAATGTGAATGCACATAATAATGACTAATCAATCTACCAAGTGCAATAATTTGCAAGTGGAGATTGAGAATCTAAGCTCTCTCTCAAAGGATTTTCTCAAGAGAACAAGAATGAGAGTAATATGAGTTTGCAAGTGAATGAGTATGAAAAATATAGCTCAAAAATTTTTCAGAGGTTTTTGTGCTAGTAAAAAATGTTAATCTTTATCTAATCAGAACAAATGATAGGGTATTTATAGAATTCCCAAGATTTATAATCGTTGGGGACACAATGGGAATTTTGAAAATATTTAATTAAAATTATAATCCTGTTTAATGCAGTAAAAAATTTCTGAACCCGAGAAGTTCGGTTGGCTGACCTTCAGCGTTGGCCGATCGAACACACACACGGTCATTTGAATTTCAATGCAGGTTCGGTCGACTGTGGGAGGGACCGGTTGGCTAAGTCAAGGTGATTTTCCAAACCATCATAGGTTCAGTCGCCTGACCTTGAGGCCGTCTGTCGAGTGATCAAGGCCGGTCGGCTGACCCATTTTAAAACATAACGGTCGGTCAACCGAGTATACTGAAAAAGGTGTTTTAGACTTTTGGTCTATCGAGCCAAGTCAAAACTTTGACTTCTGGCCACTTGTATGTGGTTGGTTAGCTAAGGCGTTTATAATGCACTAAGGTTGGTCGATCGAGGCCCTTTTGAAAAACAAAGTATGCCCTGATTTTTGGCTTTGAAAAAGATGTATCCCTGTTTGTTTTGTGTATGTCTCTTTAGATTAGGGGACCTAAAGTCAATCTTTGGCCTTTGAGCATTAATTCCTAATCATGCATGAGACACAAATATTACAAACCATATTATAATTAGAGACCCAAATATATAAAATAATGCATTACAATACAACACAAAATGTTTTTATTCTTTTTGCCTCCTATTAAGTCATCATGAAGTGTGATCTTTGTGGTCCTAATGGCTTTCTTGTGTCCTTACCATTCGTGTGTGCTAAGAATTAACCTTGTTCATAAGCTCAGTACATAGGTAAGAAATAACGTGATTTGTCATTATCAAAACAGAATCAGACTCAGAGAGTCAACACTTCAATAGTGATTTATTATTGTGATATTATTATTTAAATTTAGTAAGTATACATTAATAAAATATAATAATTATAACATATAAGATATATAAAAACGTTAACACAAACTTCTTTTACAATAAACTACAAGACACTTTCTATTAAAAAACACTTCGTTAGATGCATCAAAATACACTTGATCTCATAAAAAATACTGATTTTGCAAGTTGCTTCTTACATAAAAATATTCTTTATTCATAAAAGCAAAGAAACAAGCTTAAGGAGGTTTAAAATCCGGGAAAGCTTGATATGGTAAATCTTAATAGCTAAGTAGATAATCCTTATCTTGTAATTGGTCTTGTCTATGGAATCTTGAATTATGATTAAGTAGAACTTTGGTAAGTCTTATCTTACAGTAAGCTTGAAGTATCGGTGGAATATTCATAGGTAGGTCTCACTATCTTTTTCTTATAGAAAGCTTGAAGTTTTAATGGAGAGCATTAGTGGATAGGTCCCATTATTTTTAGTAACGCTTGAATGAAGTATCGTTGGAATGTGTCAATGGAGTCGTAAAGTGCCCGAATTGTTGAAGCCCATCTTTCAGTGAATATAGAGAATACTTGTATGTAAGAAGAATATTGTGAAATCAATGTTTTTTGAGAGAGAATGCTTTTGTAATCTCTTGTAAAATAAGTTTGTGTTAAAGTTTCAACATTCTCTTATAGTAAGTGTATCTATTTAATCTCTTTTAAAATTATTTTAATAATAAAGTATGTTCAAACTTTGTTTGAATAAATTATTAGCTATAAATAAATTTTTTTATCATAGTTTTTTGTTTGAATTTCTTTGACATCTTTCATTTTTTTGTAGTAAAGATGAAAAAACAAATTTGAATTTCTTCTATTTTAATTACAACAACAAAAAAGAATTAAAACATCACTATTTCTTGTCTTCTCTACTTCTTCTCCCAAGTGTAGAATAACTGCAAGGGGTAATTGTTAGTTTTTTTCTATCAATTAGGTCCTTCCTCCACTAGGCATGCAAACGAGTCGAGCCGAGCCAAGCTTCAGCATACTCGAGCTCGACTCGACAGCGTGAGAGCTCAGCTCGAGCTTGGGCATGGCTTGGTTTGAGCTCAGAAAGTTGGACTCAAGCTTGGCTTGAGATTAAAATAATTGGCACAAGATCGAGCTTGGGCTCGATTCATTTGCAGGCTTAATTTCGAGTTTGGATTTGGGTTGAAATTTTATAAATGACCTAATTAATAATAACATTTTTATCCCATTATTTTGTTTGAACCAACATTTGTATCTTTCTCCTTGGATGATTAGGCCATTTTTTGGACTTTTAGGATTGGGACAATTTAATGAGCCTATCAACAAACTCATTACCGAGCTCCTTAATGAGCCTAATAAATAAACTCATTCGAGTCACTTATTGAGGCCACTCATAAACTGAAACGAGTCTAGTTTGGTTATGCTCACACTTGACTTGTTTACAAACCGAGGCTAAAAATTGGATTTGCAGCTTGCTTATCTATATAATAAACGAAACAAGTCCTTACCAAGCCAAGCTTTCGAGAGCAGTTTGGTTCGTTTGCAACCCTATCCTCTACCACCCTCGTGGAGATCGATGACCTACAAGGTTCATAACTATTTATATTTCTACAAATTCAACAAAGTTTGAATATATTTTATTATCAAAATAATTTCACAAAAGATTAGATACACTTATTGTGAGAAAAATGTAGAAACTTTTACACAAACTTATTTCAAAAAAGACTACATAGCACTTTCTCTCCAAAAGCACTAATTTTGCAAGATCTTTCTTACATACAAGTACTCTCTATTTATAGAAGTAAAGATATGGACTACAACAAACTTAAAATCTGGGGAATTTCTAGAATTGAAATTAGAACGAAATTAGAATGAGTTGGAATAGGCTTCTTATGTTAGGTTCACTACAAAAAATACTAGATTTTAGTGACAAAAGTATTAGTAATTGTTTTAATTTCGTCACTAAAAGTACACTATTAGTGACGGTTTGCACAAATCGTCACTAATAGTGTAATTATTTGTGATAGTTTTACCAACGGTGACTAATAGGGCACTTTTAGTAATGAAATCGAAACCATCACTAATACTTTCATCACTAAAAACCAGTTTCCAGCTCAAACTATTGCGGGAAAACGCTTTTCGCACTCAAACTATCCTAGGAAAATATTAACAACATTTTTAAGGTATTAGTTAAGTTTTTAAATCGTCACTAATATGTCATTATTAGTAACGGTTTATGGACCGTCACTAATAATACATTATTAGTAATGATTTCCATAAACCATCACTAATAGTCTTGTATTAGTCACGGTTTGTAGAACCGTCACTAATACTGCTTTTATTGACTGGGAAAAGGTTAACAATATTAGTGACAGTCCTTAGAAACCGTTACTAATAGTTAATTATTAGTGACGATTTTCAAAAATTGTCACTATATCAATACAAAATCTAAATATGAATTGCATTATAGTGTCTGATATATATATATATATATATATTGTTGACTTTGGTGCAATCCCAAGAGGTAGGGAATCGGTATTTTAAAAATTAATCCCCTTGGTTAATGAACTAGCAGTAGTATTACACAAACCTAAGGTCAATTTAGTGCGGACAAAATAAATCAATGTATATTCTATGAATATTAAACTGCACAAGTAATCTAGTTAAGCATGCACAATAAAGTTGTAAGGAGAGATGACACCAGATATATTATCGAGGTTCGGAAAACTGCCTATGTCCCCGCCTTGGCTCACCAACACAAGGATTACACTAAAGTTTACTTAACGGGTGGAGCGGAACCTAAATATAACCAAGTCAATTAGCACAAGGCTGACCTCAACCTTTACAACTAATCCTTTCGGGTTGAATTACCGCCCCCTAAGGCTACGCCTGGAATACAACCAATATTTAAAACAAGATGTATACAAATATTATGCTTTTCAATCAAGTTGATTTGCACCAGTAATAATCAAAGCATACTAATAATGTATGAATAATAAGCTCAATGGTGTATATGTGCAATCAACACCCAAAGTAAAGATTATCTCAAATTTATGCACAAGAGTGTATCTACAAGCTAATGTTTGAAACTATGTTTAGATAAAAATCTCTATCACAATTTTAAGGTTTCAAAGATTTGTACCAAGAGTAATATGAATATCTTAAAAAATATTTTCTCAATATCAAATCACAAGGAGATATTCAATTCTGAGCTTGTAAAATGATTTTTGCACACATAAAAATGAGCTAAGGTGTCTTGTAATATGAGTGTAAAGACCCACAAGTTCTAAGTTTTCCCACACAAAAGATTTATTAAATTAAATCTGGAGGGAAAACAAAACTCAACCCTCAACCAGAAATCAACATTGTAATGAACAAATGAAGGTTTTTAACAATAGCACACAATGAATAACATGCTCACAAAGCTAGATTTCTCAAATGAATGGTAGCATATGAGTGTATAAGGCTTGTATGAGAAAATAAGGCTTAGAAAATTTCAGAGAATTTTTTGCTAATCAAATTGCTAATTACTTGCTAATCCAAACAAATGAACCCCTATATATATAATAGGTTAAAATTATAACCGTTGGGGATATGCAAGGCATTATTAAATTTGTTTAAAAATGTTTAGAAAAATTAACCCTGTTTAACCCTTCTTAATCGCGGTAAAAATTAAAACAACCTGAGAGTTTCGGGTACCTGACCCATGGTTTGGTCGCTCGAACAGACACAATAGAAAAAAGTTGATTTTTGAAGTTCGAGTGCTTGAGTGTGGGTTCGGTTTGTTGACCAAAGGCAATTTCTATTATATCCGAGGTTCAGTTACCTGGTCCAAAGTTTGGTTTACTGAACTCATGTGTTCGGTAGCCCGAGACATTTTTGAACATGAAGTTTAGGTTGCCAAGTTGGTGGTAAAAGTCAGAATTGTGGTTCAGTTGACTGGGGACGCTACGTTCCTTTTGGTTCGGTTGCCTGAAACTAAGTCAACACTCTGACTGATCAATGGTTCGGTCGCTTGAAGTGTTTTGAATATAATAGTTTGGTCACCCGAAGCCTCACTAATTTTACTCTATAAGTCTAGTTTTACTTCAATTAATTCTCCCTGATAAAATATGTGTTTTTGGGGACATCTTATGTGTATGTGCAAGGACTTAAGGTCTTTCTAAGGTCTTTAGAGCTTATCGCATCTACATACATGATATACAGTGATTATTACAGACCTTTTCTATATTACTATTACAGACCTGAATGAGCATAAAATAAATTACAACAAGAACAAATCTTCTGGGTTTTTAGACTTTAAGTCTTCTCATACCATCAAGTAATCTTACAAATATGAACATGCACACAAACTTGATAGACATTAAATACTTGAATATTTGTCATAATCAAACACGGGTATAACCAATAAGGTCAACATATATATTTAACTAATCAATTTATATCAGTATATATAATATGAAAAACTTATGCAATTAATTTAATATGAAATAATAATATAATAAATTAATAATTGTATATAATATATTGCACTTAAGTATATAATAATTATTTTTTTTTCTAATAATAGCATTATCATCATCCTACATTTAACTATACAATTAATATATACTTAGTTTATCCTATACTTTATAAGTACTATATTTTTTAACATATAATTATTAAATTTAAATAGCAATACCACAATTATAAACCATCATTTAAATATAATAAAGCTCGAGAAAAATCTTTAAATATTACCAATAATAATAATATTTAATCTGGATGGTTGCTTTTCTACCCCTTTGTGATTATTTAAAAAAATTAGTTATGAAAAAACTAAGTGTAAGTATTAAAATAAAATATATATGTACAATATATTTATTGATTAATTTTACAAATTCATATTCTGATGATTAATATAAAAATGTCCAATTGCTTTTACTTTAGCAACGACTAATTATATATGAATAATTATATATATATATATATATATATATATATGTATATAATTATGTATATTATCATGTTAACTTATTTGGTACGTAATCAAATTAATCCTTGTATAAAATTGGTTTGCAATAATTATATCACGGTTACATCATCATATTTTACTATTTAATATTATTCCATTATTTTTTTGTATACTATAATATTATTATATAAAATAAATATTAATAATAATAGCTATGATATTATTATATATCTATATTAAATGATATCATAATAGTAATATTATTTTATATTAAAGTATGTTATTATTATATATCTATATTAAATGATATCATAATAGTCATATTATTTTTAATTTATGTCACACACACACACACACACACACATATTGTAGCGACCTAGAAAATAGAATGATAAAAGAAAATGAGAAAAATAGATTTTTGATTGGAGCAAGAGGGCGACGGTTTTCTGAAGGAGCTAGAAAACTGGCGATAATTTTGGGTTTTAACTATGGCCGAGTAAAGGTAAAACGATAAATTCTAGGCCGGTTAATAGAAAACCGGCGACGGTTGTCTGTGAAGCCAGGAAAATCGTCGACGATTTTTATTAGAAGTGCTGAAAGTATAAAATACCAAGAGCTCATTTGAAAATCAAATTAAATACTTCTCTCTCTCTCTCTCTCTCTCTCTCTCTCTCTCTCTCTCTCTCTCTCTCTCTCTCTCTCTCAAGAAACCCTACGAACCCTCTCACTTCTCTCTACAATTTCTGCTCCAATAAGCCTCCTTTCGATGATCAGGAACCACCACGAGGTTCCCGAAAGGATTCTCTACAACGTAGGTGGGGTAGAATTTCAATTTGGGGTTCCAGGGCACCATCCCAAAACTGAGGTAAGGGTGTTATTTGAGTATTTATGGGTTGTCTATCTGAATTATGGGATGTATAGGCCTAGAAATGTGAATATACATATAGTTTGAGAGTTGGAACTGAGGAATTGGGAATTTGTGAAATACAGGATTATGGTGTGAATGCTGCAGGCAGGAGTGAGAGTTTCGACTGGCATTTTTCAGAAAATAGGGTAAGGATAATACTGCTTTTCTAAATTGACATTTTTCAGATAAATAGGAATACGTGAGTTTCTAGAAATCTGTGAATATTATAGTTATTCTGAAAAATTTAAGTTGATTGACCGGATATATTCATAGGTGTGTAATTTTAGGCTTTGGAATTATGAATGCCGAAAAGGTGTGAGTTAGAAAATTAGTGAATGAGTTCAAGTAGTTGTAAGGGGAAATATGTTATGCTAGATAATTTAGAGATTTTACTAGTACAACACAATACTTGAATATGAGTTATAGAGTATGGTTTTAAACTGAATAAAGCATGGAAATTATACAGTATTACAGTTTATATATATAGAGTTGTATTTAATTATGTGGCATGAAAAAAATACTGGATTATTTACAGAATTTTATACAGATTTACAAACTTATAATTATATAGTTTTTATAGAGTTATAAAATACAGTTTTATTTACAGAGCTACAACTATGCAGAGTTTTACAGAATTAAAGTTTACATGGTTATAAAGAATTACAATATGCAGTATTTTATAGAACCATGTTTATATAGCATTATATAGAACCATGTAATACAATATTTTATAGGAGCATGTTTATACAGAGTTTTATAGCACCATGATCATACAAAATGTTTTACCGTAACATGATTATATATAATGTTTTATAGAACCATGATATACAGAGCATAGAACCATGACATACAGAAATACATATCGTATAGAAATATAGATTGTACATAGATACAGATTATACAGAAATACAAATTATATAGAATTACAGAGAAATACAGCGTCATGGTTAATACAGATGATATAGAATCATGGTAAAATAGTTAGAACTTATATAAAAATAGTATTATATCGTATTAGACCCTGATGGAACATTGCAATTTATAGAGTATGGTACCGTAGCTATGCAGTATAGACAGTGCAACCATACGTTTTGGAGAGAGTATGGTACAGTCGATTGAGCCACAGGTAGAGTACATAACTCCTTGGCGTTCAGACCAGGTGAAGTGGGGTCTTTCGTGCTATAGGCATATTCAGATGGATATAGTTAGGCTGACATTGGAGGGCCAACCAATGTCTAGCCCCGCCTACGGGCCGCACAACCTAGGTCATAAGGGTTAAATCATGAAATACAGACATCCAGGGGAAGTTTTCATAGTCATATATATATTATAGCATTCACAGAAAACAGAACCTACTTATTATAGATAGAACTACAATTGAATAGATAACTCAGAGAATAATGTATTTTAAATGACATAGATGTGGATTGATATACCGATACTTTTTACATGATATTATATTTACAACTTTAATTAAAGGTTATGTTTTATGTACAGACTCATATGCCACATACTGGTAATAACATGTTTCTCCTTACTGAGAGGAGTCTCATCCCAGCATTATAAATATTTCGGGTAACTCAGAGGGGTGTGCAGGGCTAGCTTAGAGATAGAAGAGGCGGCTAATTCGGCATAGTTTTGAGGTGAGTTTTGGGCTGTGTAGTAGAGCTCACAGTATTT